>NC_061120.1:121850469-122051360 GCF_002878395.1 Capsicum annuum
GAACTTCTACCAGGATTAAAAATTTGATTTCTGGATTTTTATTTTAAAGGTTAAATTATTATAAATTTTTATTTTACTCCTCGTTATCCCAATCCGTCCCCTAAATAGTATCAGAGCCAAGTTGTTATGAAGGGAGTGTGAGTATGAGTAGGAGCGGCTAGAGCGTTATGCTATCCTAGAGCCAGTCGAAATTAGTGTTACTCATGGAATAATCATTTTTCTAGTTAGTAATACTGTTGTTCTTCCTGTATATTCTTAGTTTTATTCCTTAAGTTGGGCAGCCATTTAATTTTAATTTAGACATTGGCAAACCTAGATTTTTCACTAGATTAGCTCTGAGTATGGTGAAAAATAGAGCCGGACCCGAAGGATGTTCCCGTCGGCAAGCTTATAGGAACAAAATAAAGGAATTTTAGGAGAAGAAAATTAGTAATTACTGCATTGTGGTAGTAACATCTAAAGTAGATTTTGGTTTTAGCATATTGTTTTTCTCTCATTTGCAAAATCCCAATGAATACTTCAACCAACCAAACGTAATAAATAGTGTTAATATTTCTGCTATCTCTGGTAAAATTGCTAAAATGGAAAGTGATTTACATAATTGGAATATTCCAAAAGAAAGTTTTAATAGAAATATAAAACTTCAGAATCTACCGTTGCAATTAATAGAAATATTGAGACTAGTAAATTATTAATAGTTGAAGATATTAATAGATATATAAAAAATTACAAGTTCCTTCACATAGGTCTTGTTCAAGTAGTAGTTAAACCTTTATATAGATTAGGTCTAGACGTACCTATATGTCTACTTTTACGAGATAATAGGTTATTAAATTTGAATGATTCATTATTAGCAGTACTACAAATTAACCTTGCTAATGGACCGGTATATTTTAATTGTTATCCTATTTTTTTTTTATAGATATTAATGATTAAAATGTTATGGATACATAAACTTTAAATGTTAAAACAAAAACATGAATAGTAAGGTAAATATAAGAGAAATAGTAATAATATATAGATTAATAAAAACAACCTTAGCACCTAAGGCTACAATAGTTAATAATAAAGGAGCTACCGTGCTTATGGAAGCTAACCATAATCATAATAATACCTTTGTCCCAAAAATGATAAAATGGGATAATGTATTAATAAAAGATAATTGACATTTCAACTCCATAACGGAGTTAGAAATAGAAGAAGAAAATTCAACTATTGAACAAGTAGTACAATATCTAGATAGATCTGTAGATTTAAAATTTCTAAGATCACAATCTTTTAATCAAGTATCTTCCAGGAGAAGAATGTCTGTTTCTAGACCTTCAGTCTCCAAGTATGTAGAAGAAAGGGAAGTAATATTAGAAGATATTAAAAGAAAATTAAAAGGAGTTGATTTCTCAAAAACAATTCCAAAAGTGGAATATGAATCTACAAATTTAAAAACTACAAAAATTAAGAAGTCCCACTTCTAGTGAATGTTAGGAGTAAGAAATTCTCTATGCATGATTAGGTCAGGCGTAGTAATTGAACCTGACTTTGAATATTTAGATAAATTATGGAATAGACCAGAAAATTCTATTAAAAAAGAATGGTATAAATAAAAAATTCATTAAAAGAAAGATATTCTTTTAGAGAAAAATGATGCAATGATATGAAAGATTAAGATGTAATATTGAATTTTTTATATGGTTTGAAATTACAGAAAAATTAGATGATCAAAAGGATTCATTAAACATGATTATTAGTAAATGTTATACTACTACTAATAAAATTGTAGAATCAACAATTCCTCCGTTAGAAGAAATTAGTCTTCCAGTAGAAGGCAGAGTTGTTACTGCATCACCCTTTAAATTAGATAAAGTAGATAATAAAGGTGATCCTACAAATAAAGATATAAATAAAATACTCTAACAAAATAATTATACAAATCAATTATAACATGTAGTATCTGAACAGATTCTCGAAGCCGAAAATAAATCAACTTTTAAAGATAAACCAAGTTCTTCTTATAATGATAAAAAATTAGAAACTCATCCAATATTTAAATTACTAGAATTCTCTAAAACTAAATTTTCAAAATTTGAAGAAAAGTTTGAAGTAACTGATGGTATTTAAGAAAAATTAATGAAAGATTAAAATCCGAATTAAAAGTCACCAATGACATTATTAAAGAAAATAATAAAAAACCAGAATCTCAATAAAAATACACTAATAATGTAAATAATAATAGTACAGGTTGGGATTATGGAAAAATGAATCAAAATACTAAAGTTTGCAGAGTCCTAAATAAAAAGAAAGACATAAGTAATAATTTATGTTGTATCTTTGAAGAAAACAAAGATAATTCCTCTCCAATAGAAAAAATTATTAATATTTGCAGCAATAAATTAGCTAATTATGGTAAATACACCAGTTCACACTGCATTTGCAATAATCGTTATATTAGTGTTGTCACCAATAATAACAAGGAGAAAGAAGTATTGTTTGATATTATCTATCATTTAGAAGATCCAAGCTTTAGGAGAAAATATTTAATATCCTTAAAAAATATTATTCTCAATAAACATTTTGATAAAGAAATAATTGCACCCTCTACTATGATAAATATGTCAGGTAAAGAACAAAAATTAGAAACAACTATACAAGACCTTCAGGTAGATTACAATACTTGTAGTGAAGTATCCTCGACTTTAAGGTCTTGTATAGTTATTTCTGATTTTTGTTCTTTACCTGACATATTTCTCATAGCAGCGGGTGCAATTATTTCTTTATTAAAATGTTAATTAAGAATAATATTTTTTAAGGCTATTAAATATTTTTTCCTAAGGATTGGATCTTCTAAATGATTGATAATATCAAACAATACTTCTTTCTCCTTATTATTAATGGTGATAACATTAATATAACGATTATTGCAAATACAGTGTGAACCGATGTATTTACCCTAATTAGCTACTTTATTTCTACATACGTTAATAATTTTTTTCTATTGGAGAGGAATTATCTTTGTTTTCTTCAAAGTTACAACATTCATTACTATGTTTTTCCTTTTATTTAGGATTCCGCAACCTTTAGTATTTTGATTCATTTTTCTATATTCCAACCTGTGCTATTATTATTTACATTATTAGTGGATTTTGATTGAGATTTTGGATTTTTATTATTTTCTTTAATAATGTCATTGGTGACTTTTAATTCGAATTTTAATCGTTCATTAATTTTTCTGAAAATATCATAGGTTACTTTAAACTTTTCTTTAAATTTTAGGAAATTTATCTTTAGAGAATTCTAGTATTTTAAAAATTGGATGAGTTTCTAATTTTTAATCATTATGAGAAGAACTTGGTTTATCTTTAAAATTTGATTCTACGTCTGATCATTTTATTGGCCGATGAATATTCTTCCTTAAATATCTGATTAAGTGGATGCATTCTTGGTACATTAGTAATGAACTCTTTTGACGATAGCGGAGCGGTAAGCTTTGGCAGGAATGAAAATTCTGCCAAGACTGAAAACCTATTTTCTGACCTTTTATCTGACTTTTTATCTTCTTCAGTGAAGGGTCTTTTCATTTTTTCCTCTGGTTGGAAAGGCTAGAATGGAGCCCTTAACCTTGATCCTGGTGTTCCAGGTCTCATAATTTCCCTGTAGAAAAATTTTGTTAAAACTTTTGGGAGAGAATTTCTCCCCTAAAAAATTTAAATTTGTTGATATTTTGTATAAAATAATTTAAAAGATTTTCAAAATTTGATAACTTATAAAAAAAATCCTTTAATAGTGGATTAGTTTTCCTCTAATCCCCGTTAGACTGAATTTTCTCTAAAAATAGTTTTATTTTTTTATAAAATCACTTTCTTCTTTTGATATACTATTTAGATAGGGAAAAATAATTCTTTTATCCAAAATAGTGGTATGGATGCCATCTAGCTCAACAATATAAAGATTTATTTGAGTGATAAAAGAAAGACCTAGTATTATCTCTTCATTAATATCTCTAGTGATTACAAAATTATTAATAAAACACACTTCGTCATTGTAAATGGAGGCTTTGGGGAGTCTATAATTTATTTTTAATTTTTCCCCTGTTGCGGAGAATAAGCGGGTAGTACCTTTTTCTAGATACTCTATAGGAATTAATCCTTATATAATGCAATTTTCATCCACACCTGTATCAAATAATGCAATCTTATGAATTTTATAATCTTTATTGACGACTATGGTAATTGGTATATGGTAACTTTGTGGTTTAACTATAGCAATTGCATTAATTTCTGATTTGCTCATAGGACGCTTTTCTAGAGATTCTATTTCCTTATTATTATTTACTTCTAATGTTTCCCCAAGCTCAAACTGATGTGATTTGGGGTCTTGGTTTGGAGTTAAATCTTTTAATATTTTACTAGCAAGTGACTCTGCTTCTAGATTGTTAAGTGTCATGAACCACCATTTGTGCCTATTAAGACAATATTAGGTCATACAAGAAAATTAGGTTAGTTAAAATACCTCACAATCATAGAACAAATTGCACCTTATTTTGCCTCACAAATTGCTTTGGCTAGTGATTATATTTTGTAAAGTCCGATGAGTTGCAAGGGTTTAATCTCTACCTGATGTCAAGAAAGATTTTTTGTTGACACAAGAATGAAATCTTAAAATCTAAGGGATAGGAATCATGTTTCAATGGAAAATTGCTAAGAAAAGCTAAAAAAAGTGACACAAAAAAATTTGGACTCAAGAACTAAGTATAAAAGTGGAAGGAATTACTTATTGTTAATTAGTTGTAAGAATAAAATAAATAAAATGGATACAAATGACTAGTTAAAAAAATAACAAAAGTAATTAATTAGATGTTAATTAAAGTAATTAATTAGATGTTATGTAGTTGAGAAATCAGAAGAGATATGAGTGTAGAAGAATAATTAGGATGATTTGACATTTGGAAATATTTATGGGTTGTTTTCAACTGTAAAAAATTACCTATTGGTTTGGGCATTCCAGCATACATTTGGACCTTCCTAGGACAATGAGCAATCAATTATTGTATTGGTTGTTGATGTGGTATCTATGTGGTGTTAGCGTGGAAGCTAGAACCCAACATGCTGCGCCATGTGGAATAATATTAATAATACTTTTCAAATTTCAAATTTTAACTAATTTTCCAATTGTTGTCCCACAAACACCTTTGAAAAAAATTACCTTAGAGGCTTTAACCAGATATACCTTTTTTATTATTATTCTCAAAGAACAACTTCAAGATACTCAAGAGAACCATGAATTAAAGAATACACACCACACCCAATCTTCTCCAAATTACTCCAAATTTTAGAAGTAGCTTCGCCTCGATCTAAAGAACACTTGCCACTAATTTTATACATCAATTTTAATCTAAATCAAGAGTCACATTTTAACTATTTATCCAATTTCAAAGCTTTAAGTTCCAACGGTAGAGTCCACTAAACCACCTAGAAATGGATAAATTTGAGATTTTGAGCTGAAAATTTTACTAGGGAACAATGATCTAGTGCCAGAACAATAAAACCAAAATAAATGTTTTACGAGTTTTTTGGATGAATTTTTGAATTTTGAATCTGAAGATATCAATTTCCTAAGACTAAGTCTATGGAAACAAACTTATTCCAAAGCCCTTGCTACTAATTGATACTGTTACAACCCAAACCAGCCACGAGTGGCATCCACACTGCACTCTGATGGGAGGACCAACACAACAACAACAACAAACCCAGTGTATTCCCACTTAGTGGGGTCTGGGGGGGATAAGATGTACGCAGTCCATACCTCTACCTCTGATGAAGTAGAAAGGCTGTTTCCGAAAGACCCCCGGCTCAAGTCACGAGATATCACACAAACACATAGTACAGCACAGAAGCAGATGACATAACATAGATACGGCACCCATAAGGAATATAAAACAGAGTAAAGCAGGAATGCAGGAATATAAAGCAGAGGAAAGCACACATATTCGTAATAAACATGGAACACGGAACACGGAACATTGAATACGGAATCATAACAGGAATACACCCCCACCAATTAATTCCCTACACTAGCGACCCGAACTGGCCCTAATCCTCTGCCGTAATTCGCATATTCCAGACCTTCCTATCTAGGGTCATGTCCTCGGTGAGCTGTAACTGTTCCATGTCCCGCCTAATCACCTCACCCCAGTACTTCTTCGGTCTACCCCTACCCCGTCTAAAACCATCCAACGCTAGCCTCTCACACCTACGGACCGGGGCATCCATGCCCCTCCTCTTCACGTGTTCGAACCATCTCAATCGTGCTTCCCGCATCTTACACTCCACTGAAGTCACACCAACCTTCTCTCGGATAGTCTCATTCCGAACTCTATCCCCTCGGGTCAGTCCACACATCCAGCGCAACATCCGCATTTCTGCCACCTTCATTCTTTGGATGTGGGAGTTCTTAACTGGCCAACACTCCGCTCCATACAGCAAGGCCGGACGGACTACCACCCTATAGAATTTTCCTTTAAGCTTGGGCGGCACCTTCTTATCACACAGCACCCCCGATGCGAGTTTCCACTTCATCCATCCCGCCCCAATACGGTGCGAGACATCCTCGTCAATCTCACCGTTACTCTGGATCACGGACCCGAGATACTTGAACTTATCCCTCTTCCCTACCTCCTGTGCTTCTAGCCTCACTACTACCTCATTCTCCCGCCTCACGTCATTAAACTTACATTCCACATACTCTGTCTTGGTTCTGCTCACCCTGAACCCTTTAGACTCCAGAGTTTGCCTCCACAACTCTAATTTGTCATTCACACCCCCTCGAGTCTCATCTATCAGGACTACATCATCTGCAAAAAGCATACACCACGGCACCTCCCCTTGGATACGCCGCGTCAACACATCCATTACTAACGCAAACAAAAAGGGACTAAGAGTAGATCCCTGATGCAATCCTGTCAGGACAGTGAAATGCTCTGAGTCTCCTCCCGCCGTCCTCACCTGGGTTTTCGCTCCCTCATACATATCCTTAATTACTCTGATATATGCCTGCGGTACTCCACTCACCTCCAAGCATCTCCAAAGCACTTCCCTGGGGACTTTGTCGTACGCCTTTTCCAGGTCGATGAACACCATGTGCAGATCCTTCTTCCTCTCCCTATACTGCTCCACCAACCTCCGTACCAGGTGGATTGCCTCCGTCGTCGAGCGGCCGGGCATAAATCCGAACTGGTTTTCCAAAATAGACACTATCCGTCTCAGCCTCACCTCGACCACTCTCTCCCAGATCTTCATAGAGTGACTCAGTAACTTAATCCCCCTATAGTTATTGCAACACTGAATGTCCCCCTTATTCTTATAGAGGGGGATCATGGTACTCCACCTCCACGCCTCGGGCATCTTTGCCGTCCTGAAAATTTCATTGAACAATGCAGTCAACCACCTTACACCAGCCTCTCCAACGAACTTCCAAAACTCCACCGGTATCTCATCCGGCCCCGTCGCCCTACCTCTTCGCATCCTGCGGACTGCCTGTCTAACCTCGTCTACCTTAAAACGTCTACAATAGCTAAAATCCCGACACTCCCCTGAGTGCTCCAGTTCCCCTAACACAATAGCTCTGTCCCCCTCGTCATTCAAGAGCCTATGGAAGTACGACTGCCATCTCTTCTTTATGTGGCCGTCCTCCACCAACACTCTACCGTCCTCCCCCTTAATGCACCTCACCTGATCGAGGTCACGACCCTTCCTCTCCCTAGCCTTAGCGAGTCGGAACAACTTTTTCTCCCCTCATTTCCCCTGTAACCCTGCATACAAGCTCTCAAAAGCGGCCGTCTTAGCTGCCGTGACCGCTGGCTTCGCCTCCTTCCTCGCTAGCTTGTACTCTTTCCTGTTTACCCGCTTCTCTTCTTCGTCCTTACTTTCCACCAACTTAGCATACGCCTCTTTCTTGGTCTCCACTTTCTTCCCCACCTCTTCATTCCACCACCAATCCCCCCGATGATGTCCGGCCCGGCCCCTAGAAACACCCAACACCTCCCTTGCATTCTCCCTGATGCACGTTGCCGCCCTGTCCCATATATTATCCACATCCCCCCTACACTCCCACACCCCCATTCCCGCCAACCTCTCCCCTATCTCCCACGCATTCACTGGCGTTAAACCGCCCCACTTAATTCTCGGTCTACACTCCTTACTCCTCCTCTTTCTATTCTTCTTTATACCCAAATCCATAACCAAGAGCCTATGTTGGGTCGAAAGATTCTCACTCGGGATGACTTTACAGTCTTTACACAATGCCCTATCCCCTTTCCTAAGCAACAAAAAGTCAATCTGGGTCCTGGCTATCGCGCTTCGAAAAGTGATTAGGTGCTCGTCCTTCTTCGGGAAGCCCGAGTTCACCACCACCAGCCCAAACGCCCTCACAAACTCCAATAGGGTTGCCCCCTCTTCATTTCTCTCCCCAAAACCAAAACCACCATGCACATCCCCAAAGCCTCCCGGTAGCGCCCCGATGTGCCCGTTGAAATCCCCTGCTACAACAATCTTCTCCGAACTGGGCACGCCTCTCACCACGTCCTCCAAAGCCTCCCAGAACCGCATCTTCTCCTCCCCCTCCGATCCCACATGCGGTGCATAGGCACTACACACGTTCAGGGTAAACCCCCGAATGACCAACTTAATAGTCATCAACCTATCGTTGATCCTCTTCACCTCCACTACCTGACCTCTACGCTCTTCATCTACCAAGATGCCAACTCCATTCCTACGCCTGTCGCTCCCAGAGTACCACAGCTTGTAACCGTCCACATCCCTAGCCTTAGACCCTACCCACTTGGTCTCTTGGACACACGCAAGGTTGATCCTTCTCTTCCTAAGAATCTTCACCAGCTCTATGGACTTCCCCTGAAGGGTCCCTATATTCCAAGACCCAACCCTCAGCCTACCGTCGCTATCCACGCGCCCCCCACTAAGCCAATAATATGCTCAATAGTTAGCAAAAAATTTTGACCCAAATCAATACCATTAAATATAATCAATATCTAATATCATTCAAAAAATAATAAAGTAATAATGCATAAAACTATCCCCTAGTACCTGAAGTTAATCATACCAAAACTATAATAAATGTCAAAACTTAGGATGCAACCCCAAAAATCAATGTAATATATGTTTCTAAAATTAATGGACATGAAATAGTTGATGAACCCATGGTATCCCAAAAGATGCAGCTTATCTTTGAGTTTTGATACGGTCTGAATCAAAACTTAGGTCTCAAAACTATTGCATGAATATGCTCTACACTCGACAAAAGAATAACATGTGGGATGACACTGAAACTACACCTTTAAAGTGTTAACGATCATCGTCGATATAGTAACCCAACCAAGGTTGGGGTCGAATCCACAAGGAGTGAAATAAAGGATTTTAATGCCCGAGAATGTTAAAAACTAACTAGGAGTTGACCCGTAATGCATGGTACACAAACATGAAACCAAAATGGGGTGTGGTTGAATGATTTTGAATTAAATAATTTAGTTGTCTTGAGAGCACTATTTTAAAGGTAGAAATAATTAGAGGTTAGTAACGTATTGATAGGACTTGGAGTTATGCCTTCCTAGGTGTGGGTTCATGCAAAGGTATTTGATTAATTATCCAAATTTAGCTAGAAGTCATAGGTAGACTAGATCTAAAGGTTTTGGTGTTAATTTGTTAATAAAATACCAAATTTCACAAATGGGTTCTTTCAAATACCTCATTAGTAACAATTTTATCAATCTATGGCATCAATTAACATCCTTGTATCTATGAGATGCTATTAAATAAACTAATTTAATTTATTGTTCACACACGTTCTTCACTCACATCTTCTCTATCAATGATGATATGTGGTCTAAAGTAATTGGGATTTTGAAACCCTAATTCTTAGTTAAAACATGAAATAAATGCAAAACCTATATCAAAAAGCTAATTGGGAACACAAATAAACAAAATCGATGCACTAATTACAACTTATTAAAGAATAACCCCAAGAAAAAGAATTAACTACTCATATAGAGAGAAAGTAGAGATATACAAAGTTTCCATCAAATTAATTCATAGAAAATAAATAGAATGCAAAATTCAAGCTTTAATTTTAATACATATTCAATTTAAATCACTAGTTCATCACTTAAGGGTAACTCTAATGTGTTCTTAGAGCAAGAGTAGTACAATAATGCTCAATGAATGGTGGAAATATGTTGAAAACCCAAATTTTAGCCCCATATTCATGTTTTCCTGAATTTATAAAAATGCCACTACACTTTGTAGATCCAGAGTATATCTAGAGTAGATTGGGACTAGATGGTGCATACCCTTACTGCAGATAGGGTTGCTTTACCCATTTTGGCCATCCATCTGTGAGGGTGACCTCCCGACATGTTCATGTACTCTTTAGGGCTAGTTTTCTTTCATATTTGACCTCCCATTGTCTTAAATGACTTTCTCATATTTATTTCCAATGTTTACATGCATAAATGAGCATTACATTTGAGATTAACACCAAATTAATGGAAAAGCATGATAATTTAAGGTTAAAAGGTGATAAAAAGTCATCAATTTGGCAACTAATAAACTCTCCAAACTTGAACTATTTCTTGTCTTCAAGCACCCAAGAATAATCCAATGAGATATAGTATTTACGATTCAAAACCACCCAAAAGAAACATATTCTAAAGATATAGGCTAACAATGATATACAAACACTTCTCAAACATGTCATGGAAACAAGTAAACCAAAACATTCAATAAGCACATATCTATGAAGCAAGGATACTAAGCGTCTCAAGAGGTGACACAAAATTTCCAAAGATTATCTCAATCTTTATAAAGCAACTTACCTCGCCCCTTTACCCAAACCAGGAGTAAAACTTCACCCTCTACGCTAAAGTATCGATGTCACATATATGCAAGAGTTAAATCCACACAAAAGACCTTTTAATTCTTATAGGAGCTCAAATAATGAAATCATTAACATCCACTCTCGCAAAGAAATTCAGGTACAATGAGTAGAACCACAGGCTTTACCTTTGTGTTTTTTCTACTAATGTAGACTTACCTAGTTTTGAACCACGAAGGTATTACGGGTCTAGCTGAAGGATTAAGGTGCGAGAAGGAATTTATTGATAAAGTTATTAAAAAACCTTCTTTTACGCGATCGTCATCCCTTTCTGCCCTAAAATTTTAAAATTATCCACCTTATTCACCTTTAAATCATTTAATTTTCTTCCTTAACGTGTAGGCTAGTATTTACCAAACAAATCCAACCCACCATTTTGTTTATTCATTTCTTTGATTAATTTAATAGATTTTCTAACATTAAGCTCTTTTTAGCCCTTCAATGGTCTAATTTTTCCTCAAGTTCTATGGGCTAGGCTATTCAACTTTATCACCACTCGTATATCTTGGATATTAATCATATGATTTGACAACCTAACATACACCTTTCTTCGCTTATCTTAGCATATAACATTCTTCCACCAAACTAGGATTTTGAATCACCATACATTATTCTCTCAAATACACAACCCCCTAAACATAGGCTTTTGCCTATATTTCATTATTATTAATCATACTATGCATCAAAGGAGGTGAACTTCCTAAAAATATTTCAAAAGGGTTTAGGTGTTTTAACATGGTTATCATTACAATAAGAAAGAAAAATGGGCAAAAGGCTCAATGGGGTTAACTAGGGGAAAATGTTAAGTTGCGAATTTGGCATTGTGATGAGTCAAAAATGGCCTTGGGTCATTCGCCAAACTATGTTTCCTAGGATTTTTATTTGAATACCCTCGGGGAAAGTTCTAAACTATAGGTATGTACAAGAAGTATTCAAAATTATCACCACATGGAATCATACTCATAGAGAAAAAAGTTAGTCTCTTAACCTATTTAAGAAATTTGAGCTTAATAAGTTACTCTGAGTGTTCTCTTAACCTATTTAAGAAATTTGAGCTTAATAAGTTACTCTGAGTTAAACACTCATCCATTGAAAGAGAGAGGCAAAAATTAAATTTAATGGTCTCACTCAAGAGAATGCTCAAAAACATCCTTGTTTTTTTTGATAAGAGAACTATATTTTTGATTTTTTTTCTCAAAATCTTTTCATTCATTTCAAAAGGTTTCAAACTATATCCTATTTTGAATCAACTCAAAAAAATAGGTACTTCACCTAAGTATGTCACCTTATCTTCCATCATGGTTGAACTATAACTCAATTCGATGAAGAAACTAAACTAAAATAAAGACAAATGATAAAAAGAAAGACAAGAACAAAATTTTGCTCCTTAGGAAAGATCCGAGTTTTGAAGAAAACCCTTGGAGTTTATTGGACACGTATATACAAAAGGGGACAAAAATAATGCACAACAAATTGTGTTCCTCATTAATATTAACAGCATGACACAAGATCAAAAAGGGCACCATATGGCAATATCATCAATATACCCAATAAGGGCCAATCCAAATTGATGTTGATAATTAGAAACAAGCCCCGCGAAGGCTAAAGTAAATAAGCATCAAAGTGGAATCCCAACAAGGGTTAAAGTAAATAAATAACACAAATTTAAAATGTAAATATATATCAAAATGATAAATGTAACAATAGAGTATGACTATGTCTATACAATCAATCAAACCAATGCCATAAAATGACACAATAGGTACAGACCATTAAATGAATAATAAAAATGCCCCACTATGCCCCATCCCAGCTAAAATTTATTGCATTGTACCAAATGTAAAAATAAAAAGAGAGTAGATAAAGGCAAAGAATCATTATAGTGCATTAGGTGCTCGGTTCCATGTTACTGTGTAGTCCTACTATCTCTGTTGGAGCCTCTTCAAGATGGACTCCTCTAAGTGGGTTTGCTACAAAAGCCAAATCATCTTGATTTGCACTTTAAGGACTTGTTGGATTACTTTAGAGGTTGGTTTGTTTCACTTTTTGGTTGTATCTTATGTCTTGTCCTTATCCGGAGTGGTGCCCTTTTTAGCATCTCATGGAAAATTATCCTTGGAGACATATCTATGAAAAATAAAAGACAAAAAATAAAGAAACAGATAAAAGATAAAACATGTTTTTGGGTTTTTCATATATTAGGAAAGAAATTAAGGTTAAATAAAAATTAAGGTGATGCAAGGTAATATGATCAATCCAATTCATGGGACTATTTCACCACCATACTCCACCATAGAGACTCTACATGCCACACAATCTTCAAATTTTGCCAATTTATCTCATAGAACATCCATGGCACAATAGAAACAAAAATGACCCTATACCCTTAAGAATGGTGTCACTCAATCCATCAATGGAAAGGCAAGCATCCATATCTCTCGGGTTACTCAGACTTCACCTATGAACACTTGATAAGCACATTTAAAGACCGAGCCATGGAAATAATATTTATCAACAAATTCAACCAAAAATCACTGGTTTTCTACCCTTAAGGATCAAATAGACTCATATTTATGCCATAATAATGAATTTATTATCCATTAGTAACATTCAAGGCATCCCTCTCTTATTGATGCTTTAACAAACATATGGTTTGCGTAAAAGATAAGAGCTTGGAAAAATAGGATAAAATCACACATGAGCATCCCAAAATTAAAAAATCATCACCAAACACACCATTGGCACTCATACTAACCAAATTAGGTCACTGATCACTCAATTTAGCAACCAAACTTAATGTGGATATTTCATCAACACATGGTGCACTAGTTTAAGGAAGCAAGAATTTTAAATTAAGCATGTAAAACAAGGCTCACATTACAAAATTTTCACTTCAACATTCACAATTCATCAAATTAATCTCAACTAAATTAAATTCAAAGCAAAAGTACCATGGGATATAAAGCACCATTTTAAATCTAAAGGGAATTCAATGCAAATAATACGGAAGATCAAAACTTTTAAGTTTACTTAAGGAAGGAAAAAGATGAAATAAAAGACCAATGTAATAATCCAGGATTGCATCCTTGAGACAAAAAATTGAGAGGTTTGAAATGAAGTTGAAGGAATTTAAGAGTGTGAAAAATGAAAGAGAAACAAAATTTTGCATTGTAGAGTGTAAATTTTTTTTTTTTGGCTACTCGATGGCTGATTTGTGTGCAAGTTGAGAGTGACTTGCTGTTGGACTACTCACAAATAGTATACTCCAGGATTTGTCTTAAAATAAGGCTAGTTGATTGTAATAAACCCTAGACGAATGCTTGGACTACTCAAGTAGCTTAAATGTCGGCCGAAACAGACTGCCCAATAATTTGTGGCTCAGCTGTGGTCCAGTTGCGCCTGGTCTGCGCCTAGACTTCTCAAGCATGTTCAACACAGGTAAAGACAGTGTATGCTGCCTTAAAATGTGTTCCAGCTATTCCTAGCCTACACATGAACTTCTCAAGCGTTTCCAAGATAGGTCCAATTATGAATAATTAAATTTTTGCAAAATTTTGAATCAAATATATGGACATGTCATAGTTTTAAGCCCCCGAACTTTCCTTTATTCATCACGACTTATGATATAATTTTCAAACACCAAAAATAAGCTAAAATTAGTGTAAAAAACAATAGAAAACATCAATAAATAACTTTGGGTTGCTTCCTAAGAAGCGCCTTCTTTTTAGTCGTGGCATGACATTATTTGATCATTATTTTGGATCCTTGAATTGAAGTGACTCAACCATAGTCGTTTTGAATCTACCCACGTGGTAATGCCTCAATCCTTTACATTCACCAAAAATCTTCTTATTGTTTTCTAATTCAATTTTCCATTTGAATAGACATTTGAGGAAATGAATGGGCCCGACGACTTTGTTTTAAGCTTTCCCACAAAATGTTTCAACCTAAAGTGGAAGAAGAGCATGTATCACCACTACAAAATTCTTAGTTCAATGTCTTAACATCATGCAACCTGTTCTTTTTGGCTTTATTTGAACAACTTCTAGGAACAATGCCTTTATATGAACTACGAGCCACCCAATAACATAAATGAACTTTTTCACTATAGATTTTGAGGCTTTCATTTTCCACGGTAATAGATCATCTATAACAAAGGTTGGAAAAGTGTTTTTATCTTAAAGGTTTCTATTTTAAGAGCTAAGACTTATGATCAAATTAACCTCCTCATCTTTTTCTTCAATCACCCCTTCCTATGTTCTATAATGCACCCACCATGAGGTCATCCATAAGATTTGCATTTACGGTGTTAGTTATCTTATCATCAACCATATCAAACTCCAAAACAATTTGTAAATCCTTAAGTTGTTTCATAGACTTACACACATTGAAGGAGTCCTCTTCATTATTCACTCAAAACTTCATTTAACCAAATTTAACATTTACTAAGTCTCTCTCGATACCCAAGAATGGCCTACCAAGAATGACAGGGACCTCGTGATCCATATTACAATCTAAAATAACAAAGTCATCCATAAATATGAATCGGTCTGGTTTCACAAGAACAACACATAATACTCTCACGGGCTTATCAATAGAACGATCGTCCATTAAAAGCCTAGTTGTGGTTGGTGTGGGGACACCCAAACCTAACTTTCAAAACACAGAAAATGGCATCAAATAAATGTTTTCCCTAAGATTGGACAATGCTTTTCCAAGATTGTACACCTTAATAGTGCAAAGAATAGTGAATGAACCTAGGCCTTTCTTCTTTTCCACCATTATGCTATAAATATAGCACTACAATGATGGGTTACCCCTATAGTTTTAACATCCATTACTCATTTCTTGTAACCAAGTTCTTCATGATTTGAGCATACTCAGGCATCTCTTATAAAGTTTCTAACAATGCAATATTCACATACAGGTTGCAAAATTTTGAATGAGATTTCTTAAACTTAGTATCATATTCATTCTTCTTGCCCCTTTGTTGGAATTGAGGAATTTTTATTTAAGAAAAAGGAGCAAATGGAGTTTTCTCTGGTTTTGGAGAATTACCCTCAACTATTTTTGGAGCTTCCTCACTTTCACACTTTTGTTCAACTACCTTCGGCTTCTCAATAATTGACTCATTGGTCTTTGGAACCACATCATTAGACTTATCAAGCAGCTTTTTCTTTTTATTTTCTTGCTCATAACTTCCTCTTTATTTTGTTCTCCATCAAAATCAACATCTTTATTAAGATTCCGACCACTGCTAGTGACAATGGCCATGACGTAAGCGTCATTCTAAGGATTAGCAACCGTGTCACTAGGTAATCCATCTTTTGTCCTTGACTTGAGATGAGCCAAAATTTGATCCATTTGAGTTTTGAGTTGCTTGATAGAGTCCAAAGAAGATATCACCATTTGATTGAGTTATGAGAAATCATTTATCTCTATCACTATCTTATCGATTCCCTCAACACCCATTATGATCGAGCAATGAAATCTTCATTTTTGACCTTCTCTGGGTCGATAGATATTGGAGTTTTTACCCTTGGATCTATCATATGTAGGTATGTACCTATCATAATACTTATACTTATCTCTCTAATATCAATCTCTATCACGATCCCATTTTTTCCAACCTTAATTCCCACCTTGCCTTTGATAGTTAGGGAAGGAACCCCTTATTTGGTTTGACAAGAATAAAATTTCCTTAATAAGATACTATTGTTCCTCATCATCATAAGCTTTAACACTCTTTGAAGCAGTGACATTAACTGTCTTTGGAGAATCTCCCATTATATGCTTTGTGAGAACATCAAGTTGTGCCATCACTTTACCATGTTCTCATCTTTTTACTCATATATTTACCTTTGTTCTTGGTTTAGAAAATATGTGGATGGAGCTCCCACAACCACCATGACATCTCAAGTGTGCCAACCTCTACTTTGCTTGCTCAATTGATCCAACCAAGTAGCTACAACACCAAAATATTTTTTCATAATATCTCCTTCGGTCACATTATCAGTTACCATCTTGTTCAATTGATCCATTCCCTATAGAAAATTAGATGAAGCATTTTGTCATAGACCTCATGACTTGAGCATTGCATTATCTTATTGTTGAATCATTTAAAAGCCTCGTATAATGGTTTGCCATTAAGGTGGCAAAAATTAATGATTTAATCCATTAGTTGTATCATCTAGCAAGGAGGAATGTACCTATCCAAGAATGATTCTATGCGCTCAACACATAATGTGATAGATCCTGTGGATAATGACCACAACCATCAGACTGCTTCTCCAATAAATAAGAATTGGAAAATATGCAAATGGATTTATTCTTAAGACATGTGGGCTATGTCAAATAGAGAACACATATCAACGAAATTCTTCAAGTGTAGATTGGCATACTCATGTGCTTGACCTCCAGCAAACCCTTTTAATCTTAGGAAATAAAACATCATGCTAGTAATGTGAAGCACCCCATTTCCTTACCGGTTGAAAATGAATAGTTCTAGCTCAAGCTGTATCTCTGAGGGAATCCTTATCCTCAAAATGCCCATTAAAAGTAAAGGTATTACTACTGTGTTTTCTCATATTATTGTTTATGCTATTATTGTCACCTGAGAAAGACCAAAAACAAAAAAACAATGTAGAATAAAACACTACGGCTTACCTAAAGTGACTAAAAATACTAGAAAAATAAAAAATATGTTTCACTCCCAGGCAATGACACCAAAATTTGATGACGCTTAAATTACACCGTTAAAGTGTAAATGATTATTGTAATGTAGTAACCCTACGAAGGTCTGGATCAAATCCATAGAGAGTGAAGACAAAGATTTCAATGCTTGAGAGTGTTAGAAGTCATCTAGGAGTTGACCCGTAACACATGGTGAACAAACATGAAAGTAAAAATAGGGGGTTTGGTTGAATGATTTTGAATTTAACAATTTCATTGTTTTGAGAGCACTATTTTGAGGCTAAAAACTATTAGAGGTTAACCAAATGTTGATGAAACTTGGGGTTATGCTTTCCTAGATATGGGTTCATGCATGGGTATTTGATTAATTGTCCAAATTTAGCTAGAAGTCATGGGTAGACAAGATCTAGAAGTTTTGGTGTCAGTTTGTCAATAAAACACCAAATATAACAAATAGGTTCTTTTGAACACCTCATAAGGGTAAATTTTTTTACAATCTATGGCCTCAATTAACATCCTAATGTCAAAGAAATGCTATTAAATGAACTAATTTAAGCTATTTATCACACCCATTCCTCATCTGTATCACCTATATCAAGGATGATATGGGTTCTAAGGTAATTAGGGTTTTCAATTCCCAATTTTTTTTTAAAATATGGAATGAATTCTTAAACCATATCAAATAGTAAATTAGGAAGACAAACAAACAAAACTCATGCACTAATAACAACATATTCAAGCATAACCCCATAAAGAAGAATTAGCTGGTCATAGATAGAGACAGTAGAGACGTACCAAAATTTCCATCAAATTGATCCATAGAAAATAGAGTGAATGCAAAATCCATGAATTGATTTAAATAAATCTTCAATAGAAATTAGTAACTCACCACTTGAGAGTCCCTCTGATGTGTTCTTAGGTCAAGCGTAGTACTATAATGCTCAATGAATTGTGGAAATAAGATGAAAACCCCCAATTTATCCCTATATTCACGTTTGAAAAAATTTACAAAAATGCCACCGCACTCTTGATCTGCTTGAGCTGAGCTAGAGCAAATGGGGCATAAATAGGGCATAAACTTAGGCATAGATGGGCACACCTTAGGCATAGATGGGGTTATTGTAAGCAGGTGTCCTCCAAACACGTCCATGTGATCTTTTTGGTTCTTTTTCTTTCATATCTGACCTCTCATTGACTTAAATTACTTGCTGCTTTTCATTTTTAACCTTTGTATGCACAAATGAGTATTATACATGAGATTAACACCAAATCAATACCAACATAGATTGTGGTGCAGTGGATGGGGCTGCTCCACCCTTAGCCAGAGGTCGAGGGTTTGACCCTGGGTATGGAGAAAATATTATTGGGACCGCTGCCACCTTAATGGCCCTGCAACGCATGATCCGGATTAGTCGGGGCTCTGATGCGGACACCAGACACCAGATGGGAAGCAAAAAAAACACAAAATAATTTAAGCTTAAATAATGTTAACAAGACATCAAATTGATGACTTATTAATTGTAGTATTAGTACACATCTTCTAAGCAAAAATGCGAATTATCAATGTGCAGTATTAGTACACATCAGCCAACCAAAAATAAGAATTATGAACATATAACCATAACGTAGTATAACAAAACAACCATGAAACTTTTCACTTAACCTTACCTCAAGTTCATAAAACTTAAACCTATCCAATAACTTCATGGAAATTAGTAAAGATGAGCCAACACAGATAGTAAAATAGATTAGGTTAACTCCACTAACCAATTTCTAAATCAACAACTATGACTCAAAATGGATATCGATCATGTCAAAATTAAGCAAGTAAATAGACAACATAGATTTAAGTCAAAACACGCAGTTAGCTCAGACTATTCAAGGATCCATAAAATTAGCAACAACGGAAATTAAAATTCATCCCGATTTACACAAGAAACCACCTTTAGTAATTAAGCACATAGACCTCGTTTGCTAAAGGAACTAACATAATAAAGGAAGCATATAATCCCCAGTCACTCAAGGAACTATCACACACCTCATACCTTGTACATACATACTAATGTTCTTAGGATCGCCCACTATCTATGACAAGTAGGGCATGATCTCTTATCCATGTACCAAATTCCTGACATCAAGTATCTGTAAAATTTATACCAACCATATCCTATGAAGATTTCCTATCGCTACTCACCATAATAATGGCAGATATTAGAACAATCATAACCACAATGAAAATAGAACAACACTTGTAAATAACAATAATAGGAATATAATGCACAATCAAACAAATTACATTCAATAGCTTGGATTATAATCCAATTGTAAAACCCATGTATAAATACATGATTATTCCACCCATTATAGGGTTTTCCTACCATAAATTCAACTTAATACTACAAAATTCATAGTATAGTCATGCAAGAGTAAATTAACAACTTGTAACTAAAACCCAAGTATTTTACACCTAATTAACCTCATGCACTAGAAAAATCAGCTATGCCAAGCTTAAACCTCCCACAAAACCATAAACTAGTAATTCTAAGGTGTAGGAATTGTCAGGCTAGTTAATGGGGATAAATAACTTACCCTTTTAAAGGATTCTAGTAAAAAATAAGTGAAAATTGCCCCAAATTGCCTAAGCCCTTCATAAAATATATTTAGAAATAAAAAATTATTTGTAGGGAAATTTTGGCATAAGAAATGATTTAGCCTGTTATAGTGACCTAATCCTACTATAGAGGTATCGCTATAGCAGAATTTGCCCACTATTATGAGATTTACTGTCTTTCCCTTTTGTTATGGTAGAAATTTCTCTGCTATAGCAATTGCCCCTTAGCAGCCCACCATACGCTATTGCGGGTGTGGTGAGGCTGAAACTCAAAAATGCTCCTAGTTTTAGCCTATTTTGTAATGCTCTATCATACCATGACATTCTCGACTAACCTCTTTGCATCAAATTTGATATCCGAAGTTCTACTCAACCAAATTTAGTTTTTAAAAAATCCTATGGGTTTTATTTTTATCATATTAGATAACATAAAATCATGCTAAAATTTGTTACATTTACCCAACAATTGCCATATTTCCATAAACTATACCTTGCTCTAATTTTGTCCAAGATAGCCTAGCCTAAAATTTCTAAAATCCCAATTCAAAAATATATTAGACCTCAAATTTTTGTAGATTATAGTTACCCATAACTATGAAAAAGGTTGTCATAATAAATGCCAATTTACCCATTATTCATCCCTGAATGATCAAATAAGGAAAATGAGTCAGGTCATGAGCTAGGGGTCTATCGAAAATAACCTTGCTACTTCTTTGGAGGTAGTGGTATGGACTGCGTACATCTTACCCTCCCCAGACCTTACTATGTGGGAATAAACTGGGTTTGTTGTTGTTGTTATTAAGTCAGGTCATGAGCAAAAAAGAGTACTTGTATCCTCAAACAAATACAACAACTTGTGTCACATGTTTTTTTAGGTTTCCTAATTAGCTTTTTCCACCGAAAAATCCTTTTATTGAACCTTTACTGATAGAATTTCCTTGGTCCTTAAATTTTGGACATCCTTGTAATGATCCATCAGGTCATTTTCTACATTTCTATGCATTTAAATGTTTTGAGCTATCATGACCCAAGACTACCCCTTAGTCGTGAGACAGTGTTTAGGGCTATAAGTGACCCCAAGCTAACCCATGATCTGGCACATGTTGTAAGGTACTTAAAGAAAATAATAAGATTTTGTGCGAAAGTCATTCATGGAAAAATCTGAATGTTATAAAAATAATAATAATAAAGGTACTAAATAGTCTTTACTGAAAACATACTAATTTTCGAATTATCTAAAAGCCTCTAAATATGATGAGTTGTTGAGACAGGTCCCCAATTAACTCTGAATAATAAAATAACATGAAATAAGGTACTAGAAAGCATGATAAATAAAATGAATAGTACTCGACTAATAAGGACTCACGAAAGCTATAACTGAGTGATACAGGGAAGAACTACATATGATCAAGTAACTTAGCGTCTGAACCTATATTGTGAAATAAATATAGCGCAAAAGAGAGTATGAAATAAGTACTTAAAATGTACTGGTATGTGATATGGGCTAACTAAATTACATATAAGTACTAATCATGAATACATGAACATGTAAAATGAATACAAGGCTAAGCAAGGCATGTGCTAAAATAATTTGGAAAACTGAATAACTGAATAGCTGATAAACTGAACAATTGGTCATGTAAACCTGAGCTGATGTGGTCTGAATATTGATCTGAAACCATGGGAGCTACTATTTAACTGATATGACCCAATCTGAGCTAATTGGGGTCTAACCTATAACCCAGTTGGAAGGGTCTCAATACCTTGCCACGAGTACTAACATTGACAGTGTGGATCCATAAAGCTGATGTCCTAAAAGACGAGGTGTCACCCTAAATTGGAAGGTCCCCTAGGATAGTATCAATCCTAAGATGGCAGGAAGACCTCTCATAACCTACGCTATCTACGTAATTTTTGAGCATAGGGACTATTACTAAAGGTCTCACTCTAAGTTGGCAGGAAAGACTACATCCCTAAACTCACTCGATGCTAGTTCTACTCCCAATTGAACTGACATAGAAGTACAAACTAGTATATGCATTGATAACCGATTTTCTCAAATATTGTATTCTAAAATGATAGTGCATCTTTTATCTGAAAATAATGATACAAACATGGTTTGAATGACTTGTAACTTGAAAATCTAAAACATGCATAAACTTATAGATATCATGTTTTCATAACCAACCAGCATTGAATAATACATTTAATAAAATAACATCATTAAAATACTCTAAGGAAATTCATGATTCAGAGACCCAAAACATAGTATATATCACTAAACAGATGAAATTCATGATAATGAGCATGGGAAGATGTTAAATTTATGAGGACAACATGCTCATATGGTTCAATTTCAAGATTCGACTATAATTCAAGAAAGTTCATAGTTTACATAGAACCCTAAGCATAAAGGATAAATTAAACTTCAGAGTTTTAGGAAAACTTTGGGACTCAATGGGTTAAAGGGACCTATTGATGAATATCCCACATACCTGAGTTACCTGAATTCTTCAAGAAAACTTGTAATTGAGACCTTAGAATGGTGAATTTCTTTAAGAAACCCCTTGATTTTGCTCTTGAATGAAAGAGAGGATTGAACATTTTTACCTTACTGAAAAAGGGTAAATAAGTCTTTTTAAAGTCGTGTATTAGGTGTTTAAGGAGGAGAAAGGGACAAAATCCCTTTATCCCTTAATGAAGGATGGACGATTTTACACTGTAGTATGGCACGGTGCCAATTGCCAAGGCCAACCTCCGTGATATGCTACCTATCATGGAGGCTAACCATCATCACATGCTACGTATCATAGAGGTTAACCTTCATGAAATGTTGTATATCACAGAGGGATAGCCTCTGTGGCACATAAAAAATACAGAGGCATAATGCCTCTATGGCAAAAAATCTCCCCAAACCTCTTATAGAAATTCTAAAACTCTCTCGAATAACCCTTTTAACAGTCCTAAACATATTTCAACTAATATTTTCTAAATCTTAGGTGTGTTAAAGTGGCCATGTCAGTTGCACTTAGTGTGAAATAATTCCTTTAGGCCCTTTAAAAATGAGACAAATAGCTGGAAACTTGTCTAGGATCTTGCGGGGTATTACAAGAGCTTTCCTATAGCTGCCCTAAGTCATTTATGACTTTGTGGAGCTTATAGTTCAATAATTGGGCAGTTCGATTGTTTTTAAAGTCAATTTAATGTTTTGAAGTCTTTGTTGGTAATAATTAACTATCACATGAAAAATTTAGTCTAACGACCTCATATGACAACTTTGATAGTTCCATCCGCTCCAAAACATTGATTTTAGGCTAGGGGGAGCTTTTGCTCAAGTCTCAAGGCTTTTGGACTTATTTTTGGATATTGGTCTAAATTTGATAAAAATAGCATATGGGGGTGGGGCACATTTTTTATTTAAATAACCTCAAATAGAAATTTTAACTGTACCATTGAGTCCAAAATGTCAAATTTGATAGGGTAGAATAGTTTATTTGAGTTTATAGGTTTTTGAATGAATCCTAATAAATGAGTGGAAAATAAGAAGTTTTCCACATTTCAGCTCATGCTCTCAGCTGTGCATCTGCTTAAGCAAAACTTGGGTCGCTTTAGCAAAGGCCGCATAAGTGGCCAGCCAATTGCTTAAACAACTGGACGTGCAAGCCATGCTACTAAAATAGGGTCAAGAATACTAAAATGATTCTTTGTCTACTTTAGAGGAGAGAGCAGACCCAGTGGCTACTACTTAAGTGGTACTTGGGCGCTTTAGCAGTGATTGCTTAAGTGATACCTATGAGGCCAAGTAAATGCTTTATTTTTGATTTTTCCTTATTTTTCACAATCCAATAGCTAAAAGGCCCTAGAGAGTGTGGATATTTGGAATAATAATTATTAAGAAATTGTGGGGGTAATAATGAGCTTGATTTATCATTTCATTGTCAAAATATTTGTAAGTTTCTCTTATATTCTTGGTTAAATCTTCAGTTTTTCCCAAAATTCCAAGATTTTTGTTAAGTAGATTGAGATATCATTTGAGCTTGAATTTGCCCATTCTTAAGGGTAAATGCTATTTGAGCGTGGAGGTACTTGTTAATGGGTTCGAATGTGTGATTCTGCAATCAGGCCACATATAAGTTTCTTACTATATTTTTGACCTAAAGAATATAAATGCATTATGAATACTGTTGTTATCGTTTTAATTATTATTTTACAATTTTTATAGCATGGCATTGAGAGAAAGCTTTTTGAAAAGGGAAATTAACGATTTAATAGATTTCACTAGGCTTTTTTCAATGTCCTGGTAGGCTAGGTTTACCTCTCTCTCAGATTAAGCTAAATTATAGTATGAATGTGATATTATGCTAGTTTTTGGATGGAGTTTATGTCATGGAGGTAGTTTAGTATGACATGGCTCCTTTAGCTAATTTATGAATTGTAATTAGGCATAATTGACTTAATCACTCGTTCATAGGGTAGAATTTTGATCTTAGAACCAAGTGGCTTAAATTAACATCTAACAATAAAATTAGATATCTTATCCTAGTTCAGGGTAGAATTTGCCTTAGAATGAATTTCCATAATAGAAGTGTGCCCCTCCAACCACCTTAGTCAAAGATTGTTGTTAATTTATTGTATAATAAATAGACATGCTACATTATCTTATTTACTTTCTTACCGAGGAGGTTTTAGACATATAATGGTTCATTCTAGATTGAGGGTTTGGAAATTATAAGACCAATTTGATTCTGATGCTATTAATGATATAAGTTTCGGTTCAAGTCCAGTTATGTATGATGCTATGAACAATTTAATTTTCACATTGTTTGATAATATTAGTTCAAGTTCATATCCAGCATATGAGATACTAGTTCCATTTTAGGTTCAACATTGAGAGATTTCTATTACGGATGCGTTTACGGTTTGGAAGGATCCACAGTTTTACATTAGGGATGTGGTTAACTTGTATAATTCTAATTATTGCTTCTCCTTGTTTGCACCTACCAATTTATGGTGACCTGCTTGGGGTTATTTACTTTATTTTCACCCTCTTGATTATGGGGGGAAGTTATGTAGAGATAGTTATGCTTTTCTTTTATGATATTTTCACAATTGCCTATTTTTAGTATTTTGAGTGATATTTCAGATTTGTCCTTCTAGCTTGACTTAGTTCACTTATAGCTCAGTTATTTATGTTTATATTTCAATGTAGCTTAGAAGACCGATGATGCCTACTGAGTATCCATGGCTTTGATACTCATACTATACTTCTATACCACTTTGGTACAGATTCGAGTACTGTTGTCGTTGTTGATGCAGAGATTTATGTTGTTCAAAGTTTTGAGATAGGGTGAGATCCTAGAGTGGGAGTTGACCTTTTTCTTCTTCTATTTATGCTAGTATTTCAATTCTGAGACTATTGTATTTGTATTGATAGTACTTGTTCTCGTATTGACATTACTAAGTCATGGGATGTTGCTATTTCTCTTTATTTCTCTTCTATTTAACTATTATTCTATGATTTATGGATTGTAAATTCCTTTACTTGCACATTTCCTGCATTTTTAACAATTTAGACCAAATTAGTCTGTTTCTTCTTTGGTCTATGTTTTGGCTTACCTACTTAGGGGATAAAGTTGGTGTCATCATGACTCGGACAATGGGTCATGACAAATTTGCATCAGAGCACTAGTTTCACTATTATTGTTAGCGCCAGAGAAAGTGTCCATACGAGTGTTGCTAATTAGAATAATGATATCTTTTTCTTATATTTGGAGGATATAGGAAAATCTTAGGAGATCTTTGTCACGACTCAAAATGCAAAGGGTCATTATGGCACTTGTCGCGGCAATGTTGACAAGTAAGCCTATTACATAAACTGATACAAAAGGGAAATAATACTTAAATCCCAAGGTAAGGCTTCTAAAATAAAGTCAAACCATACAAGTAAAATAAATGTAGAAAGAAACGTAGACAAAAACAATACCACAATTCCCCAGAACCTAATGTCAACATTTTAAAAACATATCTAGTACAACTCAAATCCAAATGAAATACATAAGATGTTCACTACAGGACAAAATTTGTCTCTGAAATACAAGACAAGACATAATATGATAAAGAAAGGTAGTAGAGGAAGATTTGGATGCCAGAAAATTAACCACTACCTTGAGAGCTCCAAATATTGCCTGAAACAAGCAACATGGGGCACGCCAAAACCTAAATTTGTACCAAAAAGGGTATAGTAGGAGTGAGTATGGTCCACTTGTACTCAGTAGATATCATAGGCCAACCGATCAAAGTAGCAAATAAAGTATACAAAAATACTCATTAAGGGAACGTCACCTACAATAAGAAAATGTCCCACTACGGTAGCCCACACTTCTTGCACTAACAGTTCTAATACATCATATATGTTGCAACAACACCAAAAAGCACTACAAATATACAATATATCATAGACAAGTAGATGAAAGAGGGGCAACATATATAAGATTATCAAGTACAAGTAAAGAAAGATAGAATAGTTAGGTTAATCACAAGTCAAGACAGGAATATGATCACATCACAAACATAAGGAAGTAAATGTAATACGAATAATAATGATGATGTACATGGTTGTCCCATAAACTCAAAGAACGTCGTATAGTCCTAGTATACTCCTACGAAGATAAAGAATCTTGACGTAGGACATATAGGGGGTTCGTCAACTCGTATACAATCCATATACACCTATATCCTCCCCAAGACATCCCTCGAGGAGGGTTTTATAAGTTTGTCATATTTTTTTCATAAAAAGGTGTTACCAGTGTTTCTCAATATTTTCCATAGTGGTACCATTATTTCATGAATGAGTATGAGGACGCAATGCTCACAACCAAACACAAAGATTATTTCCACAACCAACCATAATGGTATTTCCATAACCAACCAATATACCATCACGTGAGCCAAATATCCATAAATTATTTCCAACCATTCATAAAATCCAACATGATCTAAATGCCAATATAGTATGACTACATCACAATACATAATTGGCACCACAGTAAACCTTTTCATCAAACCAGGTACAATTATCATCAAGTATACGAGGCTATCAATATAACATAGGACCCCACATGGTCATCCTAGCACATAATGTTTCAAAACCACCACATAATATCACACATAGGCGCCCACACAGGCACAACAAACTTAGCCATTTTTCATAATTAGTTCCCATACCCTTAACATGCATTTTGTATCAGTAGTTACTACCCAACCCAGTCTGAAAGAGTTAATCCATAACATACTTTGAAGGTCTAAAACCAATGAGCAACACTTTGATCCCAAGCCATACTCCTCAGAAAAGGACAACGAGTCAACTAAAACATCAAAACATAGAATCTACACATAAAAAAAGCCAAAATGGTACTGATGCAGCAATGCAGTATATAACTATGGTGCATTGTTAGTTTAGATTTTAGGATTAGATGGTGGTGAATTATTTGAAGGTGCTCAGTTTGCAAACCAGAATAGTATTGATGCAGCAACACAGTATGTAGCTGTGGCTCCCAGAGTTTTGGTTCCTCTAACATAGGTAGTTACTCAACAAAAAAGTCACCCAGGTTTTTATGTCTATCAAAAAGCAAAATATGTTTTTTAGATTCTTTAGATTGACTCCACTTAGGATTTTTAGGCACCGAGTGAGGATGCTTATAAGTTCTTGGTTGCATGTAAGGATAGTCTTTCTAATTTAGGCCTAGTTGATACTTGTCGTGTCGACTACGCTACCTTTAAGTTAGATTTGGTAGCTTAATTTTAATGGAGAGGCTATTTTTATTCCAAGATAGATGGATCTCTCTCTTCAACATGTACTTAGTTCTGTAAGATTTTCATAGAGAAATATATGCCTCTTAGCCTTGAAGATTGTATGAGAGACCAGCTCATGAGATTGCAGTAGGTCCCTATGACTCTTGTAGAGTATGAGGTTCAACATCATAAGTTAGAAAGTCATGGTACATGTATCTTGCCGACTAAGTATGAGCGGGCTAGATGTTTTGTTTAAGGATTGTGACTTTCTCTCCACATGGCTATACAAAGTTAGGTTATTGCTGCTAGGTTTTTTATTGAGGATTTTGATTATGCTTAAATTATGGTGGAGATGTATCACAAGGCCCAAGAGGGCACCGATAAATGGGTATGATATCAGGCTATTTTCAATCAGAGATGGAGTGACTCATAAGGTTAGGTAATATTTGTGTTAGTCTTATCAGCATTAGCATCAGTCTAGTAAGCCCGTTCTTGCCCCACTTTATATCACCGATAGAGGTTAGTCTAGCTATAGTGATCTTCCTGGCCAGAGAAGTGGTCAGCCTCTAAAAGATTAATCTTCTAGGCATTCTAGCTGAGGTGGTTATTTTGAGTCAGCCAAATCTTCTGGTTATAATACAATGCCTGGGCATGCTATGAATCTAGAGAATTCGGCTATTTCTCTATACTGCAGGTGTCGGGAAGTTGTACCTATAACTCAGAGTATTCCAATGATTAGGAAAGTACCACCTCCCAAAGGAGGTATTCATGTATAATGACCCTCAAGGTTATTTTTTGTATTATTAATCATTTTGGTCATTTAGATCTTTCTTATAGCTGCCCCAAGTTATTTACGAATTGTAGGAACTAACAGTTCAGTTATCCAGTAGTTCATTTGGTTTTAAGAGCTAATTCCCAGTTTTGAAGCCTTTGGTGGTTCAAATGGCTATCGAGAAAATAAATCAATCAAACAGCATCGTATAACAATTCTGACTATTCAAATAGCTCAGAAATGTAGATTTTAGGCTAAGTGGACCCATAGTTTATGACACGCGAAAAACTCGAGCCATGTCTTATGGGAACCTCAAGCCCACATGAATTGGAGGTCGCCCCAATAACCCAATCTAACCATCATCACAAATCCATAAGGGTCGTGTGAATCCCTATCTTATAATAAGATTGCAGAAATAAGCGGCCAATAGTCAATAATTTGAAAATATCCAATATTTCATTAATGGCAACAATCTAGCCAATTCACCCAAGTCCACAGTCATCCATAAAATCCTCTACCAAACCAATGTCAATAATATGTTGAGACATGCCCCTGACAATAAACAAGTACTAATTCTATACAAGTCTAAGACATAGAATAACGTGACTATAAAAGTAGGTCTCATGGAGTATAGAAGCTCACCACTTCAAGTACAAGGCCCAAACCGCTCGAATGCCTGATCACTGTGTAGAAGAAGAAAATGCTTTGGCCCCTATGTCGCGTGGGGACATAGCATCCGGAGATGGTCAGCGGTGGGAGCGCTAGCATGAAACCCAAGGATAAAGATAAAATAGCGCATTTATCTAGTCCAAGTCAAATCATTATATATAATCATATTTTCACAAGTATAGGACTATATGAAGATATATATATATATATATATATGTAGTTACAAAACATGCCATACTATGGAACAAGTTATAACTTGCATTCTCAAATTATTCATTCATGAGTCATGGAGAGATGAACTTTAAATCTTCCACATTACCAATTTTATAACCTTAAACTTCTTCGTTACCTTAGTCAATGAGGATCTGAAGCCCAAACCAACTCAATCAATCCAACCAATTTAACCAAGTCAACCAATTAACTGATTTAACAAACTCGATCAATTTATTAGGCTAGGTACTTTAACCACAAGTCAT
Source organism: Capsicum annuum (assembly GCF_002878395.1). Taxonomy (NCBI): domain Eukaryota; kingdom Viridiplantae; phylum Streptophyta; class Magnoliopsida; order Solanales; family Solanaceae; genus Capsicum; species Capsicum annuum. The sequence continues at coordinate 121,880,417 of NC_061120.1, forward strand.
CTCATCAGACTAGGGACTCGAACCACTAGTCATTTCATTAGATGAGATATTTTAACCTCAAGAGATCTCTTTAGGTGAGAGACTCAAACAAAAGCCAATTCATTAGACTAGGGAATCGAACCACTTGTCAAAAATAGGTGAGAGACTCAATCCATAAGCCATCTCATCGAACTAGGGACTCGAACCACTAGTCATCTCATTGGACTAGGGACTCGAACCACAAGTCATTTCATCAGACCAGGGACTCGAACCACTAGTCATTCCATTACCATTATTAGTCGACATTTGAAATCTTGACCCATTAGTTCACACATTAACATTTATACAATTCATTTCAACATTTAAGTACTTGAACCACTAACCCATACCAACACTACACGCAACTACATGGTCTTCATGGGAGCCTTTACTGCTCAACCATAACAATAGGCCAAAGCCCTAACTCAATTCATCATGCAATTCAATTCATGGTCCTCAAGAACCACATATTACCATAAGGTTTTCACTGAAATATTCATCGATTAAACACTTTATTAGACCAATGACTCAATTCAAATCATTCATTTCAATCAGCGATTATCAAGACCTTCGCTAACTCATTCAATCTTCATTAGTATTTCCATACCAAACTTTAGTTCCACTCACAATTTAAAGTACAAACTTAAGGAATTGAACCCCTTTCTTAGCCATCAAACCAATATGGGCATAATTTAACTAATTACATGGCTAACAACATCAACAGAATACAAATTATCAACCATTTATACTTATAGCACCATCACCCCATTTAAAGCCATAAGCTAATCCATTACATGATTAACAAGATTATTATCCAAACCATTTGCCAAGCATTCACAATCATTATATTATTATCATGACTCATTCATGTTCACTAGACCAGTTCCATAGATACGCATTTGACCTTCACGAAACCATTTAACCGTTATTCACTTTAATAGGCTAAATGCCTTGAATCAATTCAATTTATGGCCGTCAAGACCCATATAAATATTCAAATTTCATTAGCAAACTTTCACCATATTTAGGCTCAACGTACAAATCAAGTTCATTTTCATATTTAGAGGCTTCAACCCCCTTATTAGTCATTGGTTCAACAAAGTCATTAAATTATACAATACATGGCTCGCAATACCTTTACGATATCATTTATCAATCATTCATGCTTATTGGTCCATTTTCCTAGTTCAAAACATCACCAACATGTGACTAGACAATTCGCTAGGATATTTTCACAAACACCTTATGCGCATACCTTTAACAAGGCTAGTTTCATGGTAGAAATCATCAATATTAGGGTTACTCAATACCATCGTGTTAAACCACATACAAAAAGAATCCAAATAGGTAAATCATCATTAATAACATATATAAACATAAGACTAAGCAAGAATCAACATTATTCATCATTAGGCAACAAAACCCTTTTCATTTAATTTCTAAACCACCATGTAAACTTACTAATCCAAGTGTGACATACATGGGGTTTGAGTTATTTAACAAGGGGAAGAGTTACATTCCTTACACAAGATGATTCACCAAGAACTTGATCCTCTTTATCTTCTAGATGAACACCATCCAAACCCTAGCCTCCAATCTTGATCCAAGAACTTTGAGATTATTTGAGAGAGAGTTTAGGATATCAGATCCACTAAAAATATAATCAAAGAGTTCATATACACTTACATAGAGAAAGGTATTAGGGTATAGGGTATGGGTAATGACCACAAGGACCTTGTTTAAAACATGAAAATTGGACTCGTCCAGGGGTACGACTCACCATACAACTCATTAAGGAAATTGTACCCCAGGGTACGAGTGGTACCTTGACTCATACCCTAGGCTTCTCCTAGGTCAAACACACTATTAGAGGTACGAGTGTACACCCTTGAGTCATATCCTAAGGGTATGAATCAATCCATAACTCATATACACCAACCGTATACGAAATAGTCCACTCAAGTTGAGAGTTCACTCCATATGATCATATTGGGTACGAATCATATAGTTAGGGTACGATTGAGGGGAGAGCCACTCATATAGGGGAAAATATACAATCCTTTATAGACTGCTTAAGGTATGAGAGGAAAAGGAGAGGGTGGATACGACCTATATCTAAAGGGTATGATTGGCTTGTCTAATCGTATCTTGGTCATCATGCTCTAAACCAAAAAATTTTGTAAGGTCAAGATCTTGGATATTTTATTCTCCCCCACTTAGATCATTCGTCCTCAAATAACGGATAAGGAGGGAATCAATACAAGTTAGCATGTTAGTACAAATCAAAATAATCCTCAAACAAATTAGGACAAAGCACATAACACGGATACTTCACCACACATATCATGATCATCATCAATCTACCATTCCATTTTATTGATCCTTTGGATTCAAACACATCATTTATCAAAGCCACTTGGATTCTTTAAAGTTTAGGGACTCAACCCAATATCAACCCAAGACTAAAGTCATATCAATAAGATTAACACATACTTCAATCATGAGTTTCCGAGATAGAAGACAAATACGAATACTTGGAATTTATGTCCTTCTCCACCTCCTAAGTAGATTTCTCAGACTATTGGTTTCCCCACAGAACCTTTATCGAAGCCACTTCTATTATTTATAACCAGCAAACTTGCCAATCCAAGATCCTCACCAGGATATCCTCATAGGACAAAGAGTTTGAAATATCGATGTCCCTTAAGGAAACCATCGATGAAGGATCACCCATACATTTTTGCAACATAGAGACATGCAAAACCCGGGGGAAATAGAGTTCAACCTAGAAGGAAACTCTAGTGCATAGGTAACCTTTCCAACATCTTTCAAGATTGAATAGGGACCAACATAATAGGGACTAAGCTATTCCTTGTTACAAAACTGCATCACTCTCTTCAAGGGAGACACCTTCAAGAATACCCAATCTCTAATACCAAACTCTAAACTTCCACGTGACACATTAGTATAGGACTTTTGGCGACTTTGAGCAATTTTCAATCTCTTACGAATCACCTTCACCTCTTTCCAAGGTTTGGTGAATTAGACTAGGGTCAAGCAACTTAACCTATCCAACCTCATACCATCAAATATGAGAATGACATCTTCCACCATACAATGCCTTAAAAAGTCTCCATAGAATCTCCCCCACTTAGGGACTTCTACATTTCCCACTTTAAAACATCACTATACTCCTAGAGCCACTATCCAATACAAGATGGGTCACGGAGAAACTAAAGTACAAGAACCACTCACATCACTCAAGGAAAGACCCTCCGAATAGATATGACACTATAGGTAAGAAGTGCTTTATTGCCACCACGTAGGTTATCAATGAGACCCATCCTGACACAATATACCAGAAAAGGATTCCTTAGGTCTAGAAACCAAAAGACACGTCACCTCATACCTTTTTGGGGATCCACTATGATCCTTTCACTAAAGACAGAAAACATAACCAAGAAAAACTACGACTTTCAATCAAAACTCACACTCGGAGAACTTAGCGTATAAATAGGGATCCTTCAAATATGCAATAGAGCATAGAGGTAATCGACCTAATCCACCTCACTTATAGAGTAGACTAAGATGTCATCAATGATGACAATGAAAAACATATCCAAGAACGAATGAAAGACCCTATTTATCAAGTCTATGAATGCCGCCGAGGCATTGGTCAACCCAAAATACATAATAAGAAGCTCATAGTGACCATACTGAGTTCTAAAAGCAGTCTTAGGGATATCTACATTCCTAAATTTAGGCTGATGATAACCCAATCTAAGATCAATCTTACAAAAATACTTAGTACCCTGAAGTTGATCAAACCAATTATCAGTTCTAGGGACACTTATTCTTTACGTTCACTACATTCAACTGATGATAATCAATGCACATACAAAGGAACCATCCCTCTTGCACACAAACAATGTGATAGCACACCCATAGAGACTCACTAGGATGGATGAAACCTTTATCTAAGAGGTCTTTCAATTTCTCCTTAGGTACTTTTAGCTCCGCCGAAGCGATCCAATAAGAAGGGATAGAAATTAGATGAGTTTCCAAAAGAATATCAATACCGACATCAATTTCCCTATCAGAGGAACACCAGGAAGATCATTGAGAAACTCATTAACCACAAGAAGAGATTTTAGAGAAGGCTCTTCCGAGGAAGAATCCTCAACTCAGACCAAATGATAGAAACACCCCTTTAAGATCGACTTTTGGGGCTCTAAGAAAAGAAATCTATTTTTCTTTTGGCACTAAAGAAACACCTTCTGATACAATAACTGTCTCACTATGGAATCGGAATACAAACCTATGGATCCTATAATTTGAGGAAGCATAACAAGAGTGCAACCAATCCAACCCCCAGAATAACACCAAAAACAATCACATCCAACTTTATTATGTCTACAAGATTTTGACTACCACCAACAGATACCAGACACTATCACAAATTGAGGCTACCCCTAGTCACGACAATGGTGCTTACTATCAGAAGTGACCACTAGCTAACCCATGAGCTGGTACCCACTATGAGCACTTAATAAAATATAAACATAACACATATGCAAAAGATAAACTGAGAAGGAAATATAAAATTAAATACCAAAACATCAAACTAATCACAAGCCTGAAATATCTATTAAAATAATGAAAACCCAACTGTCTAGCTAAAATAGCTGATAAGACTGATAAATATTAACTAACTTTCTAATGATTATTTGATCATCTAAAATCCTCTAACTGGCTGAGGAATTGATAGGAAAGGCCTCGAACTAACTCTGACAAACTAATCGTAATAAAATATTGAAATAACTAAATAAGAGATAATATGTCCTCGATGGATAAGGATTACCATTTTGGCGACTGGGTAATGCTGGGCTATCTAGCTATGATTGGGAAACTGAGCCTCCAAACCTATGATATAAGATATCATAGTGCAAAAAAGAGTATATGGTCAGTATTTTGAATGTACAATTATATGAGATAAAGATTGGCTGAAATGCAGAAGATAGCTAAGGATGAATGTATGAACCTGAAATATTTGAGAATGCAAGACCAAGTATAAATATAATTCTGAAATAAGATGTAAACTGGATGGCTGAAATCTGTATAATGGAATAATAGAGATTCTATACGCTTGGTCAAGCAATCCTAAACTAATTTATACTAAATAATGTACTGAGACTATTGGAGGTATCATATAACCGACATACCCCAATCTAAGCTAATCGAAGTCCAACTTATTACCCCAGTTAGAAGGGTGTCAGTACTATGCCATGGGTACTAATACATGATTAACGAAGTGGATACACAAGGCTGATGTCCCAAATATCTAGGAAGTCATTCCTAACTGACGAGTGACCTATAAGAGATTGTCAGTCCTAAACTGGCAGGTGACATCTCATAACCCTACACCAGCTATGTAGTTCTAGAACTTAGGGAATATTTCAAAGAACACAGTCCTAACTGATGGGTGAGCCCCTTTCCATGGTTTGCTCAGTCCTAAATCTCACTTCTAACTGAACTGACACTGGACTGAACTAAATTAAATACAACTGAACATACAACCGGCATTGCTCATCATGATCTATTTATAACAACTGGCGGAATGATAATACTCATAATTTAACTAAAATTATTTATGAAACACTAAAAATCATGTAAAAGAACTCAGCATCGGGTGTTCATAACCCCCCAGGATAGAATGATGGTAAAACATGATATTAACCATGGCATACTATAGTATGAAATCATTGTTCAAAGATCCAAAACATGGATGTTTCCTCAATCATGTAGTAATCATAAACTTTGACATGGGAATGCTTTAAATATGAGAAAAACAACAGAGTTACATGGAGAAATTCATAACTTAAGGGTAAATCCCAAAAACAATTGAATATGAAATGGAAATTGCACACTTAAAGCATGATATGACTCATTCTAATAAAAAATACTTGTAACCATAACTTGAAATCGAATTAAATTGAGATTGATGGTGTTATTTCATCAAGAACATATATAAAATCATAAATTAAATCAAAAGAGGATTTCGGGCTCTATGGGTGAAATGAATCCATGGATTAACATCCCACATACCTCACTAGATGAATTCTCGAAGATTTCTTGAGACTTTCTTAAATCTGGAGCTTGAATTCCTTGATTTCATGTGAAAGAGTTAGGGTTTATTCTTGGGACGAAAGATGGTTTTCTTGAGAGAATTTATGAGTAAGGAAAAATAATGCTTCTTGGGGACCCTAATTTCGTGTTATTAATGAATTGGATAAATGGAAATGATCTAAATACCCTTAAAAAGTTAAGAAATAAAAACTGGGTGGAGTAGGAAGGGAGCATCATGGACCTTGGAGCGGAGGAGTACCCCAGGCGGTGCCCGCCTTAGAGCGAGGGACTAATCCAAGCAGTGCCTGCCTTACCCCAATGATTCTTCTATTTTGGTTTCCCAAACACACCTCTTTGCTCGCCTAAAAATTTCAAAACTCATTCAAGACACACTTTGAACAACCTCGATCATGAATCAACTCTAAAATCAACCTCTTGAGGTTAGGAAGACCAAAATAAAAATCATCGAAGTCTAGGGGTTTTGGAAATGACTAAGTCCTCAGCACTTAGTGAATTTTTCCAAGGATTAGACCCCTTTGAACATAAAATAGAGAGATAAATTGAGCTAGGATCTTATGGGGTATTATAATATCTCCCTCTTTGGAATATTCATCCTCAAATAAGACTAGTTTAGCTGAGAATACTGGGGAAAATAAGATCATATACTGCTTATGCCCAACTTGAAACATGATTACATAACTGAGTCTCAAACATGATACCTGAACTGAACCGGTTTCATGAGTGCATAAAATGACATGAGAATGATCACATAACTAAAACTGAGAATGAAAGAGAGTTAGTCTAAGGAAAATCATTACCTGAAACTGAATCTGAGTTTGCAGAGAAAATATGAGGTTAATTGCTTCGCATATCTTCTTTTGCTTCCTAAGTATCCCTATCAATAGACTGATTCCACCAAAGAAATTTAACCAAGGGGACTTCTTTGTTCCTTAGTCTATGGATCTGAAGATAAAGGATCTTAACTAGGAAATCTTGGTAGGAAAGGCTATCCATAACATCCAAATCTTCTAAAGGAACAGCTACAAATGGATCTCCAATACATTTCTTTAACAAAGAAACATAAAATACCGGATGCACTGACACCAAATCTTTAGGAAACTTTACCTCATAAGATACTTTCCCAAAATGACTTAAGATACTATATGGGCCAACATAACGGCGGCTGAGTTCCCCTTCTTGCAAAATTTCTTCACCCCATTCATAGGCAAAATCTTCAAATAGACCAAATGACCAACCTCAAACTAAAGATCCCTTCTCCTCATGTCTGCATAAGATTTCTAACGACTTTGGGCTATCTTCAGGCTCCCCCGTATCAATTGAACTTTCTCCATCACATCAAATACTATATATATCCCTATCAAAGCAGCTCAACTATCTCAAACCAACCAATAGGAGTTCTACATCTCCTTCCCTAGAGAGCCTCAAATGGAGCCATCTAAATACTGGAGTGATAACTGTTGTTATAAGCAAACTCAATCAAAGATAAGTGGTCTTCCCAACTACCTTTAAAGTCAATAACACATGCACTCAACATATTCTCTAAGGTCTTAATGGTCCTCTCTGCCTGACCATCTATCTGAGGATGAAAAGTTGTACTGAGATGAACTTGGGTACCAAGGCCCTTCTAAAAATCTTTCCAAAAGTGAGAGGTAAATTAAGTACCTCTACTTTGATATGATGGACAAAAAAATCCCATACAAATTAACCAAATCCCTAATATGTATCTTACCATAATCATCAACTGAGTAAGAAGTATGAACTGGCAAGAAATGAGCTACTTTGGTCATTCTATTTATAATGACCCATATTGGATCATACTGACGATACGTAAGAGGCAATCCTGTCACAAAATCCATGTTCACCGCTTCTCTCTTCTAAGTGGGAATTCTAAACTCCTGTAATGCACCACTAAGCCTTTGGTGTTCGACCTTGACCTACTGATAATTTGGGTACTTAGACATAAACTCTTTAATTCTTTCTTCGTACCACTCCACCAATAGATTTCCTGCAAATCATGGTATATCTTAATGGCTCCTAGATGGATAATGTATCGCGCACCATGTTCTTCTACAAGTATTTTCTTTCTCAAATCATCAACACAAAGAATACATAACCTGCCCTGACAACAAAGCATACCATATCTCCCTTTGGAGAAAACCTCTACCTTCTGATCTCTAACTACATCCTTCAGCTTAACCAAACTAGGATCCTTATATTAATTTTTATTCACTTCGACAACCAAAGAAAATTCTTAACCATTCTGAACCCATACACTACCTTTCACTAAATAAACCAACCAAACACCTAATCTAGAAAAATGATGAACCTCACTGACTGACTTCTTCTTATCCTCAATTAACATAAGCAACACTACCTATTCATAACCTACTAAGGGCATCCGCCACTGTATTGGCCTTGCCCTAATGATACAACACACTCATATCATAATCTTTCAAAAACTCAAGCCACCTTCTTTTATGAAGTTTCAAATCTATTTATGTGAATACGTACTGCTAACTCTTATGATTAGTGAACATATCCACACGAACCCCATAAAGGTAATGTCTCCAAATCTTTAGAGAAAACACAACAACTACCAACTTAAGGTCATGGGTAGGATAATTCTTTTCATGGGGCTTAAGATGCCTAGAGGCATAGGCTATGACCTTACCTCTCTACATCAATACATAACAAAGACAAAATCTGGATGTATCATAGTTAACTACAAATCCATCTAAACCATCTGGTAAAGTTAACACTAGAGCTAAAGTCAGTCGAGTTTTTAATTACAAAAAATTCTTCTGACAAGAATATGACCACTAAAATTTGACTTTTTCAAGGGTCAATCAAGATACGGGGGATGTAATAGAAGAAAACCCTTCAAAAAACCACCTGTAATAACCATCAAAGACTAAGAAACTTCTAATATCTAATAGAGAGATGGGTCTGGGCCAGTTCCTCACTACTTTGGTCTTTTAGGGGTCAACTCTAATGCCATCACTACAAATGATACAGAAAAAAAGCTACCGATCTTAGCCAAAACTGGAACTTACTAAATTTGGAGAACAACTGATGAGCTCAAGGGTATGCAACATAATTCTCAGATGGTCTACGTGATCATTTCCATAAGGGAGTAGACAAGGATATCATCAATGAAAACTATGACAAACATGTCCAAGTATTTCTTGAACACCCTATTCATTATGTCCATGAAAGTTGCAGGGACATTCATTATCCTAAAGATAACTAAAAATTCATAGTGACCCTACCGAGTTCTAAAAGCTATCTTTAGAATGTGAGATTCTCTGACTCTAAGCTGATGATAGCTAGCTCTGTGGTATATATTAGAGAAATAGATGGCACCCTAAAGTTTGTTGAACAAATCATTAATTCTGGGGAGCAGATACTTATTCTTGATTGTGAATTTGTTTAACTGAAGATAATCGATGCACATTTTGAGAGAACCATCTTTCTTATGCATGAACAAGACTAGAAAACCCCATGGAGAAACACTGGGCCGAATGAAACCCTTATCTAAGCTATATTTTAACTTCTCAACTTATTTAGATCATCTGCAGCCATCCTATAGGGTGGAATAGATATAGGTTGGGTATCTAGAAGGAGATCTATTCCAAAGTCAATTTCTCTTTTAGGAGAAACTCTGGGAAGATCTTCAGAGAACACATCTAGAAATTCCCTTACTACTAAAACTAACTTGAGAGTCAGGTTCTCAAAACTAGAATCATTTACTCGAACGAGATGGTAAACATATCCTTTAGATATCATCGTTCTTGCTTAAAGAAATGAAATAAATTTAATCCTAAACACTGAGGTACTAACCCTCTATTCAATGACTGGTTAATTCGAAAATTAAAACTGAATGACTCTATTCCTGCAATCAATTGAGGAATAATATGAGTAGAGCCAATCTATCTCAAGAATGACATCAAAGTCAGTCATCTCTATCTCCACAAGATCAACTTAGGTAACTTTCTGAGATACTATGACTGGGCAGTTCCTGTATACCTACCTAGCCACAATAGATTTATCCATTGGGGTAGATATTGAGAAAGGCTCTACTAATATTTTGGGACTGTCATCAAAATTAACAACTATATAAGGAGTTACAAAAGAAAATGAAGCTCTGGGGTCTAATAAAATATACACATGAAGGTGAAAGACCTGTAACATACCCGTAACCACATAAGGAGAACATTTCTAATTATGCCAAGCTTGTAGCGCATACAACCTATTCTGATGTTACCCACTGGTTGCGCTGGAAGTGGCACCCTACTAAGTTGGGTGACCTGCTGGAGCTGATGAAATGTTAGACTAGCCCTGTTGGCATGAATCTTTTCCTCTATGAGTGACCACTGGACACTTTTGGATCCTGTGAATTGGCTTACCACATATAAAATAGACATCACTACCCACCTTACACACACCCTGATAATTCTTACCAGATCTTTGGCAAAGCAGATTAGTGCAGCCATTATTTATACTACCCTAGGCCTTAGATCCTAGCGCTCTATCCCAACTGTATTACCTGAACTTAGGCACTAGTGCACTAGCTGATGTTGGAGCTGGGTCTTAAAATTTCTAATAAAACTAAAAATGGTTACCACCCTCTAACCTTGGCTTAGAGAAGTTGAAATAACCTATTATTGCCCTATTATTTTGTAAGACCCCAAAAAAATTCTCTCATCGAATAAGCCTTAAGGAGTGTCAAGTGAGGCGAGATTATACCCTAAAAGATTGAGAAATGACTTCCTAAGTGAGTATCATGTTAACCATATAGAATTTCGCTAATTTTGACTTTCGATCAAATTCCAGTGGAAGTCCACAATTGTGGCGCGTTGCGGAAGATCCCAGTTTCTCAATAGTTAATTTCCAGTGCCCTAGTGTAATTGTGACGCGTCATGCTGAAGTTATAGGTCCCAACTAGTGGGACAACGCGATGGCTCCATGTCGTGGTGACTACCAGATTCCCATTTGTCAATTTTTAGTGAGCCACCGTAATAGTGGCGTGTCCTGGTGGCCCATAAAATTGGGTTCCCAGTTTAATTTTTTTAGCTTCGTATGGAAGTTAAAAAGGGCACTTCAGACATTTTCCAAGACTCTTAAACCGTGAAAACACCAAATTAAAGTCATTTACAAGCATTCTATGAAGTTTTTCTCAAGTTTTCTCTCAACAAGAACCCTAAGTATCCAAAACCTCTACTAAGAATCTCAAGAATCCACCATAGATTTTCTAAATTGAGTCAACATTCAAGGTTCCCAAGTCAAGGGTTTCAAGAACCCTCATTCAAGAGTACGGATAGAGTTCCAAAAGCGAAAGTTCATCCAAAGCTTCTAATTCAAGGTATGTGAGGTTTTGAACAAGGGTAATCATTTCACCCTTGTGCCCAAAGGCTTATTTAAACTACAATTCTCTGTAATTTATGAGATTTTACATAAAATTGAATTAGGGGTTTTCACCCATTATTATTGGTTGCAAGATTTTGATGTTTCCCTTGAATTGAGAGTCTAATGGCATCATTTTTACATATTTTCTTGAGAAATTACAGCTGGGTCTATACCCCATGATTTTAATCCTTGAGAAATTAATAGTTGAAATGTTTGAAACATTGAAGTATATGAGTATGTTGAGATTTTGAGATAAATTACTAAAATTTTCATATTTCTACATGAGTTATGAATCTATATATTATCTATTATGCTTTTGATGAGTTCTAACTTGAGATTGAATTATGAGTTGTTAAGCCCTACTTGAGACTTGAGATTTTACGAACTATTTTTCTATAAGCACCCATGATTTAAGTATTCTGAGATTATTGAGAAATGTTTTGACCTAATGGTCATTGAGTTTTGAAATCCACTCTGCTACATGAGATTACAAATTTGATTATTGGGTTCTTATTAAACCATGAGATTATTCTAAAGTCGATTTTCATAAGATGAGTGAGATAAACTAAAGAGAGTAGTATTTAGCACCAAGTTGGGTAAGTTACCATAGTTTCTTAACCCAGAAATAGGTGCCATCGTAGGTTAGGCCTAAGGAAGAGATGATTATTAGCCCTAAGGCTGATATATTGGGCTCGAGGCTGAGATAAGTGATCACTGAATTGAGGTTATACTCCTTGGCAAGAGTATGACTCTTTTCCCCAATGTGAGGTCTCTTTCTTAGGAGGACAAGACGTTGGACTCCACGTAGCTCGCATGGTTTATGTCGGTTAAGAGAACCTCCCTAAACTAAAATATATTCCATTGAGATAGAATATTTTCCCTTAAAACTAAAGCTCTGAGATAAGATATTTTCCTTTAAAACTAAAATACTTTCCCTTGATATGAGTACTTTTCCTAAAGCTTGAAATGAGATATTTTTCTAACGTGAATGAAATGCCTTCAAGTATGTTCCAAAGTTATATGATTCCAAATTTCAAGTATTTAAGTTCAAAAGAGTTATGAGTTCTTGAACATTAAAGAAGTTTTACTCTCCACAACACATATGCATGAGTTGAAAGTATTGCTTACAATTTTCTTTAGAGTTGAGTACTGAGAATAAGAGAAGAGTACAAATTTCAAAGTTAAAAGTATAATGACTCACGAGATTGTGTTACATGTTCCATTATACTTGATTCATGAGCTTTGCATTTTATATTTATTCATGCCATGTGAGTCATTACTTATTACATACATTATTTAATTAATGAGTATTAACATTGTTTTATATAAATGCATTCACCCCCACATACTCGGTACATTATCAAGTACAAATCCATATATATGTCTATGTGCTATATTGTCTTAAAATGTTGGTTCAGGTGCTCATTCCCAACGTCATCAGCATTTTTTGAGTACCTTTATCTACATTCCTATAGTGGTAAGTCCTCATGGTTCGAGAACCTATATTCATACATATCTATATTTTGAGAGACTATGTTGCTATTTCCAGTTCATTTTGAGTCAGTTGGGGACCTATCCCAGCGGCTCTCTAGTTCATGTATTAGTAGAGGCTTTTTTAGACTAGTTATCAGATTGTGGTTATGTTGAGGTTTCCAGTATTGTGGTCATTTGGACCGAGCATTTTTTTCGTATTTCCTTTCATATTATATGACTATGCTAGTGTTGAATTATTTCATCTTGAAATAAGTGTTATTAGTAGAAACAGGCTCAAAGTGTTAGCTTGGGGCTACTTGCAGCCTTAAGCACTATGTGACATCTCGTGAGGTGATTTTGAGTCGTTACAAACTTAGTATCAGAGCCTAAGGTTTTAAAGGAGTCCTAGGGAGTCTGACAAGCCATGTTGAGTAGAGTCTTGATCATCGTTGTGTAGCACACCATATCTATGAGCAAGAGGCTACAAGACATTTTAGGAAAAAGTTGTTTCTTTCTTTCAAATTCCATCATGTCTGTAGTTGTCCCTCTCATCTAATAATTTATGCTCTTCTAATTCAGAAAATGCCTCTCTAAAGAGCGAATGCCTACAGAAATGATAATGAGAAACCCCAACCTGTTGATCCTTTGAATGAGATGGTGTCTCATGCTGAGTTTTGGGCAGCCTTTCAGGCATTAGCCCAAGCAGTTACCGCTAATGTTTAGGCTAATAACCAGGTCACAGTTGCTAATCAGTAGGGAGGGGATGTAGTTATAGCTAGGATTTATGATTTTATACGAATGAATTCGCCAAAGTTTTATAGGTCCAAGGCAGGTGAGGGCCCATAGTTGTACCTTGAGGAGGTGAGAAAGATCACACAGGTGATGTCTATTTCTGCGGAAAAAAGTGTTGAGTTGGCATCTTATAGGTTGAAGGACATAGCTTATGACTAGTTTGTATTATGGAGGAAGGGTAGAGGTGAGGATGTTGCTCCTATGACTTAGCAGGTGTTCCAAGATGCATTCTTGAACAAGTTCTTTCCACTTGAGATAAGGGAAGCAAAGATTGAGGAGTTTATGAACTTGAGGTAGTGCTCCATGACTGTTAAGGAGTACTGCTTAAAGTTCAACCAGTTGACCAAGTATGCTCCTGATTTGATTTCTGACACCCGAGCTAGTATGAGCAAGTTTGTGACTAGTGTTTCTAGGTTGGTACTGAAGAAGTGTAGGACTGCAATGCTATATAGGGATATGAATTTGGCTAGGTTGATGACATATGCCTAGCAAATAGAGGCAGATAAGATTAGAGAAAGAGATAGAGTAAGGGGTAACAAGAGGGCTAGAAATGAGCAACATGAGTATAGTCAACTTAGGTTCCATGGAGGGAACCACCCTAAGTTTTAGAGGCGTCCGTCAATGCCGGTGCCTTTATCAGCTAGTGCTCCCATTCCTATATGTAGGCAGGAGCAAGGGGAAGATACTTTATGTCTAGGTCACAGAACAACCTTGGTAATATGCCTCGTTATCCTTCTTGTGCTAAGTGTGGTAGGTATTATCTCGATGAGTGTTTTGTAGATTTAAGGGACTGTTTTGTTTATGGCAACAAGGACAACAGACTTAGAGATTGTCCTCATACTAGATAGGGGAATAGAGATGCCCTACCTCAGGCACAGGCTACTAGTGCACCAGCTCCTGTACCTCATCCCGCCCCTGTTCAGGGTGCTTTATCTAGCAATGTTGGTAGTCATTTCCAGAATATATTCTATGCCTTACCATCCTGTCAAGAGAAACAGGACTCTCCCAATGTTGTTACTGGTATGCTCTGTGTCTTTTGTCTTAATATTTATGTTTTGTTGGACCCCGGGTCAAGTCTCTCTTATGTAACCCCACTTGTAGCTGTGAATTTCAAAATGAGTCCTAAAAAGATTCTTAAGCCTTTCCTAGTATCCACACCCGTAGGGGCGTCAGTTGTTGCTAAACAAGTGTATAGATATTATCCTGTTACTGTTCTTCATAGAGTCATACTTGCTGATTTGATACAGTTAGACATGGTGGATTTTGACCTTATTCTAGGTATGGATTGGATTCATTCTTATTATGCATCTATAGACTGTCGTACCCATATGGTCAAGTTTCAGTTTCCTGATGAACCAGCTTTTGAATGGTCTGGGAGTTCGGTATCTCCCAAGAGTCATTTTATCTACTATATCAAAGCCAAAATATTAATATCCAAGGGTTGTATCTATTACCTAGTTAGAGTCAAAGAAACTACGTCTGAGGTTCCAACTATTCAGTCAGTCAATATTTTTAATAAGTTTCTAGAAGATCTCCCAGGGGTACCTCCCGATAGAAAGATAAAATTTGGGATTAACCTTTTTCCTGATACTCAACCTATTTCTATTCCTCCATACCGTATGGCATCTTTAGAGCTTAAGAAGTTGTAAGAGCAACTCAAGGATCTTTTAGAGAAAGATTTCATTAGGCCCAATATTTCTTCTTAGGGTGCGCCTATCTTATTTGTGCAAAAGAAAGATAGTTCTTTGTGTATGTGCATTGACTAT
The DNA here is from genome assembly GCF_002878395.1 of Capsicum annuum. Taxonomy (NCBI): domain Eukaryota; kingdom Viridiplantae; phylum Streptophyta; class Magnoliopsida; order Solanales; family Solanaceae; genus Capsicum; species Capsicum annuum. The sequence continues at coordinate 121,896,019 of NC_061120.1, forward strand.
CATCAGATTAATAAGCTCATAGTAAAAAATAAGTATCCTCTTCATAGAATTGATGACCTATTTGATTAGTTGCAAGGTGGAAGTTATTTCTCCAAGATAGACCTTAGATCCGGCTATCATTAACTTAAAGTGAGGGAATATGATATTCCAAAGACAACCTTCAAAATCCGCTATGGTCACTTTGAGTTTCTAGTCAAGTCTTTCAGGCTAACCAATGCCCCAACAACTTTTATAGACCTCATGAATCAAGTGTTCAAGCAATATCTTGATATGTTTGTCATAAAGTTCATAGATGACATCCTTGTGTACTACTGCAGTGAGCATGATCATGCAGATCACCTTAGAATTGTCTTGCGAACTCTTAGAGGTCACCAACTATTCACCAAATTTAGTAAGTGTGAATTTTGGCTAAGGTCTATAGCCTTTCTAGGTCATATCATTTTAGCCGAAGGTATTAGAGTTGATCTCCAAAAGACAGAAGCTATAAGAAATTATCCTAGACCTATCTCTCCATCTGATATTAGAAGTTTCTTCGATCTAGCAGGACACTACCACCATTTTGTTGAAGGTTTCTCTTCTATTGCATCTCCCATGACCCGGTTGACCCAAAAAAAAGTTAAGCTCCAGTGGTCAGATTTCTGTGAGAAGAGTTTTTAGGAGTTGCAGACTCAACTTACTTCAGTCCCTATATTGATTTTGCCTGATGGTACAAATGGTTTTATGGTGTATTATGATGCCTCTAGAATTAGTTTGGGTTATGTGTTGATGCAAAGAGGTAAGGTTATAGCCTACGCCTCTAGATAGTTAAAGCTGCATAGGAAGAATTACCTGACCTATGATCTTGAGTTAGCTGGTGTGGTCTTTGCTTTGAAAATATGGAGACACTATCTTTACGGTGTTCATGTTGAAGTGTTTACTGATCATAAGAGCCTACAGTATGTGTTTACTCAGAGGGAGTTGAATCTTAGGTAGAGAAGGTGGTTGGAGTTGTTAAAAGACTATGATATAAGTGTGTTGTGTCACCTGGGCAAGGCCAACGTAGTGGAAGATACCCTTAGTAGATTGTCTATGGGTAGTGTTGCCTATGTAGAGGAAAGTAAGAAAGAGTTAGCTCGTGATGTGCATTATTTAGCTAGATTGGGTGTTATGTTTATTGATTCAGCTGAGGGAAGTACTTTGGTGCAAAGTAGTTCCGAATCCTCTTTAGTTTTGGAAGTGAAGGAGAAGCCAGATAGGGATCCTAGTTTGGTCTGACTGAAGAAGTCAGTTCAGGGCCAAAAGGTAGAGGTTTTATCCCAAGAGGGAGATGGTGTGTTGAGATTGCAAAGTAGATTATGTGTTTTGTGTGTTGATTATTTGAGGCATAGAATTATGGCTGAAGCGCATGACGCGCGATATTCTATTCATCCCGGCACTATCAAGATTTACCATAACTTACAGGAAATCTATTGGTAGAATGGCATGAAGAAGGATATAGTTGGGTTTGTAGCAAAGTGTGCAATGTTCCAACATGTTAAGGTAAAGCACCAAAGACCTAGTAATGTGATGCAAGAGTTTGGTCTACCCACTTGGAAGTGGGAGGTGGTGAATATGGACTTTATGACCGAGTTGCCTCTTTCGCGTTGTCATCATGATTCTATTTGGTTTGTTATAGAAAGGCTGACTAAGTTCGCGCATTTCTTGCCCGTTCATACGTCTTATACAGCTGAGGATTATGCTAGATTGTATATCCGGGAGTTAGTCAAGTTGCATGGAGTCCCCTTGTCTATCATTTTGGATAGGGGTACTCAGTTCACTTTTTAGTTTTGGAGGGCTTTTCATAGGGGTCTTGGTACCCAGTTCATTTGAGTTTTGTGTTTCATCTGCAGACTGATGGTCATGCTGAGAGGACTATCCAAACTTTGGAGGATATATTGAGGATATGTACTCTAGATTTCAAAGGTAGTTGGGATTAGCATTTTTTACTGATAGAGTTTTCCTATAACAATAGTTACCATGCTAGCATCGGTATGGCACCATTTGAGGCCTTGTATGGTAGGATATGTAGATCACCCATAGGTTGGTTAGAAGTTGGTGAAGCTACCATGATTGGGCTTGATTCATTGTTTGAAGATATAGAGAAAGTTAAGCTAATTAAAGAGAGGTTGAAGACTGTCCAGAGTCGTCAAAAGTCTTATGCCGATGTGAATAGAAGATCTTGAGTTTGAAGTGGGTGATTTAGTATACTTGAAGATTTCACCCACGAAAGGGGTGAAAAGGGTTGGTAAAAAGGGGAAGATTAGTCCCCGTTATGTTGGCTCGTATAGAGTCTTGAGTTGTGTTGGTAAGGTGGCCTATGAGGTTGAGTTGCTCGCAGAGTTGTCAGCTATTCATCCTATTTTTCATGTCTCCATGCTTAAGAAACATAGTGGTGATTCCGTTGTAGTAGATCCTCCAGAGAATGCCAATATTTAGAAAAGTCTTTCCTTCGATGAGATTTCTGTTGAGATCCTAGATTTTCAGATCCGTAGACTAAGGAACAAAGAAGTTCCCTTGGTCAAAGTTTTGTGGCGGAGCTGGTCTATTAAGGGGGCTACTTGGGAGTCAGAAGCAGACATGCGAGCAACTACCCACACCTCTTTTCCGCAAGTTTAGATTAATCCAAAGGTATTATTCTTCCTTAATTCAGCCCTTCTAATCTAAAGTTCAGCTATATGCATCTATCCTTGTATGAGTTCTTGCAATTTCCGAGGCATTCAAGAGTTTAGAGAGATTTTGAGCCTATTTTAGCAACTTGCTTCAGCTATGTGTACTCAGTTTTTCCTGTGTTCTTAGTCTAACTAGCGACATTCAAGGACGAATGTTTCCATGGGGGAGTTATTCTAAGACCTCACAAAAATTCTCTTGTAGAATGAGCCTTAGGGCGTGTCAAGTGAGGCGTGATTCTGGCCCTAAAAGATTGAGACGTAACTTCCTAAGTGAGTATTGTGTTAACCATATATAACTTCCCTAATTTTGACTATTTATCATATGAGTAATTTGATAAGCTTTCCGTCGATATAAGATTCGCCCAAATCTAATACCCAGGCAAGAAGTTATGGCTAATTTAAGTACTAGCCATAAAACAACGTCATTTTAGTGCTTAGCACGTCGCGGAGAGGGTCTATTTGACAATTGTCAAATTCCAGTGGAACTCCACGATAGTTGCGATCGTGGAGGACCCCAATTTCTCAATATTTAATGTCCAGTGGCCTAGCGCAATTATGATGCATCGCGCTAAAGTTCCAGGTCCCAACTAGTGGGACAATGCGATGGCTCTGGATCGCGGTGATTACCAGATTCCCATTTGTCAATTTCCAGTGAGTCACTGCGATAGTGGCGCGTCGCGGTGGCCCATAAAATTGGGTTCCCAGTTCAATTTTTTCAGCTTTATCCAGAAGTTAAAAAGGGCACTTTGGACTTTTTTCAAGCCTCTTAAACCGTGAAAACACCAAATTGAAGTCTTTTACAAGCATTCTATGAAGTTTTTCTCAAGTTTTCTCTCAACAAGAACCCTAAGTATCCAAAACCTCTTCCAAGAATCTCAATAATCCACCATAGATTTTCTAAATTGAGTCAACATTCAAGGTTCCCAAGTTAAGGGATTCAAGAACCCTCATTCAAGAGTACGGATAGAGTTCCAAAAGTTAGAGTTCATCCAAAGCTTCTAATTCAAGGTATGTGAGGTTTTGAACAAGGGTAATCCTTTCACCCTTGTGCCCAAAGGCTTATTTAAACTACAATTCTCTACAATTTATGAGATTTTACATAAAATTGAATTGGGGGTTTTCACCCATTATTATTGGTTGCAAGCTTTTGATGTTTCCCTTGAATTGAGAGTCTAATGGCATGATTTTTACGTGTTTTGTTGAGAAATTGTTGCTGGGTCTATACCTCATGATTTTAATCTTTGAGAAATTAATAGTTGAAATGCTTGAAACATTGAAGTATATGAGTATGTTGAGATTTTGAGATAAATTGCTGAAATTTTCATATTTCTACATGAGTTATGAATCTATATGCTATCTATTATGCTTTTGATGAGTTCAAACTTAAGATTGAATTATGAGTTATTAATCCCTACTTGAGACTTGAGATTTTATGAACTATTTTCCTATAAGCACCCATGATTTGAGTATTCTGAGATTATTGAGAAATGTTTTGACCTAATGGTCATTGAGTTTTGAAATCCACTCTGCTACATGAGATTACAGATTTGATTATTGGGTTCTTATTAAACCATGAGATTATTCTAAAGTCAATTTTCATAAGATGAACGAGATAAACTAAAGAGAGTAGTATTTAGCACCGAGTTGGGTAAGTTACCATAGTTTCTTAACCCAGAAATACATGCCATCGTAGGTTAGGCCTAAGGAAGAGATGATTGTTAGGCCTAAGGCTGAGATATTGGGCTCAAGGCTGAGATAAGTGATCACTGAATTGAGGCTATACTCCTTGACAAGAGTATGACGCTTCTCCCCAACGTTAGGTCTCTTTCTTAGGAGGACAAGACTTTGGACTCCATGTAGCTTGCATGGTTTATGTCGGTTAAGAGAACCTCTCTAAACTAAAGTATTTTCCATTGAGATAGAATATTTTCCCTTAAAACTAAAGCTCTGAGATAAGATATTTTCCTTTAAAACTAAAATACTTTCCCTTGATATGAGTATTTTCCCTAAAGCTTGAAATGAGATATATTTCGAACGTGAACGAAATGCCTTCAAGTGTGTTCCAAAGTTATATGATTCCGAATTCCAAGTATTTAAGTTCAAAAGAGTTATGAGTTCTTGAGCATTAAAGAAGTTTTACTCTCCACGACACATATGCATGAGTTGAAAGTATTGCTTAAAGTTTTCTTTAGCCTTGAGTACTGAGAATAAGAGAACAATACAAATTTCAAAGTTAAAAGTATAATGACTCACGAAATTGTGTTACATGTTCCATTATACATGATTCATGAGCTTTGTATTTTATACTTATTCACGCCATATGAGTCATTACTTATTACATGCATTATTTGATTAAAGAGTATTAACGCTATTTTATATAAATGCTATTCACCCCCACATACTCGGTACATTATCAAGTACAGATCCATATATATGTCTATGTGCTATATTGTCGTATAATGTTGGTTCAGGTGCTCATTCCCAACGTCATCAGTGATTTCCAAGTACCTCTATCTACATTCCTACAGTGGTGAGTCCTCATGGTCCGAGGACCTATATTTAGACATCTCTATATTTTGAGAGGCTATATTGCTATTTCCAGTTCATTTTGAGTCAGTTGTTGACCTGTCCCAGTGGTTCTCTTGTGCATGGATTAGTAGAGGCTTTGTTAGACTAGTTATCAGATTGTGGTTATGTTGAGGTTTCCAGTATTGTGGTCATTTGGACCGAGAATTTTCTTCGTATTTCCTTTCATATGATATGACTATGCTAGTGTTGGATTATTTCATCTTGAAATGAGTGTTATTAATAGAAAAGGGCTCAAAGTGTTAGCTTGGGGCTACTTGTAGCCTTAAGCACTGTGTGACATCTCGTGAGGTGATTTCGGGTCGTTACATGTTCCTTCTCTCTTTCTCATTAATCTTTTTTTCTTTGATATACTGAGCATGAACCATATGTTGAGATAAGTCCATCTCCTTAATAAACATGGTGGTCCTACACTCCTTGACCACACTATCAGCTACACCAGATGCAAACTTACTCATTCTAGACCTATTATCTGCCACCATGTTAAGAGCATACCTCGCCAACTGAGTGAACTTAAGTGAGTAATCCTTCACACTCATGCTACCTTGCTTTAAATTAATGAAATCCTGAACCTTAGCTTCCCTCAATTACAATGGAAAGAACCTATCTAAGAGAGCTGTGGAAAAATCCTCCCACTCAATAGGCCCTACCTCCATACCTCGGTTCTCCTTCCACTACTTAAACCAGGTCTGAGCTACATCCTTTAACTGGTATGAAGCCAAATTTTCACTCTCACTCAAAATGACACCAACAATATCCATCACTTTCTAAACCAAATCAAGAAACTACTGCGGATCCTCTTCAAACATGGATCCCAAAACCAAAGGGGGATTCATTTGGGTGAAATCCTGAATCCTAACTGTAGCCATATTTTCCACTGGATGGGCTAGGGAAATAGATTGTTGATTATTCTGAGAAGCTAATGAATGGGTTAGGGTCGTAAAAGCGGCCCAGAACTCAGCGTAAGAGACATGTTCATTCAGGGGATCTTCCTGAACAGGCAGTGGTGTGGGCTGATCCCCATTCCTTCTTCCATTACTTCTTTTGGGAGGAATTTTTTTGTAAACCAAACAATGGATGAATTAGAAATAAAGTTCAAATAGAGCTTATGCTCTTTTGTATGACATGAACACTGAAAAAAGGAAACTTTTCTAAAAACATATCATAGCCTCTTGTCCATAAGTGTGGGTTGTTTCACATCCATGCAAAAGACTTTACTCAACACAACTTTCAGACTCCCTAGGACACATTAAAACCTTAGGCTCTGGTACCAAGTTTTTTCATGACTCGAGGTTACCCCTAGTTATGACAATGGTGCTTATGGTCACAAATGACCATAAGATAACCCATGAGTTGTTACCCACTATGAGCACTAAATAAAATATTAACATAACACCTGTGTGGAAAATAAACTGAGAAGGGGACATAAATCTGAATACCAAATATCAAACCAATCACGAACCTAAAACATCTGGTAAAATACTAAAAGCCCAACTGTCTAGCTGACACAACTGATAAGATTGATAAATACTAACTAACTGTCAAACTGACTGTCTGATCATCTAAAAGACTCTAACTAACTGAGGAGTTGATGGGACAGGACCCCAACTAACTCCGAATAACTTATCATAATAAAGTGCTAAAGTAACTAAATAAGAGAGAATATGTCCTCGATGGATAGGACTCACCACTATGGCCGCTGGGTAATGTTGGGTTGTTTAATTGCGATTAGGAAATTGAGCCTCTGAATGCATGTTATAAGACATCATAGTACAATGAAGAGTATACACTCAGTACTTTGAATATACTAGTTTATGAGATGAACACTGGCTAAAATGCATGAGATAGTTGAGCATGAATGCATGAATATGAAATAACTGAGAATGTAAGACCAAGTATAAACATGATTCTGAAATAAGATGTAAACTGAATGACTGGAATCTGTATTACTGAAATTCTGTACACTTGGTCAAGAAAACCTGAATTAATTTATACTGAATACTAAACTGAGACTGTGGGAGTATTATGTTACCAACACGCCCTAATCTGAGCTAATCGGGGTCCAACCTGTAACCCTAGTTGGAAAGGTGTCAGTATCGTGCCGTGGGAACTAACACATGGCTAAGGATGTGGATCCACAAGGCTGATGTCTCGAAGGACTAGGGAGTCAGTCCTAACTGGCGAGTGGCCCCTAAGAGAGTGTCATTCCTAAACTGGTGGGTGACATCTCATAACCCTACATTGGCTACGTAGTTCTGGAACTTAGGGGGATCCAGTCCTAACTGATGGGTGAGCCCCCATCACTAGGTTCGCTCAATGCTAACTCCTACTCCTAACTGAACTGACACTGGCACTGGACTGAATTAAATATAACTGAACATACAATTATCAATGCTCATCATGATCTATTTATAACAATTGGCGTAATGATAATACTAACAGTTTAACTGAAATCATTTTTGAGACACTGAAAATCATGTAAAATAACTAGGTATCGGGTGTTCATAACCCACTGACACAGAATGATTGTAAAATAGATACTAAACATGGCATACTATAGTATGAAATCATTATTCAAAGACCTATAACATAGATGTTTCATCAATCATGTATTAATTAAAAACTTGGACATGGGAATGCCTCAAACATAAGAAAAATAACATAGTTACATGGCGAAATTCAAAACTTGAGGGTAAATCCTGGAAAACTTTGAACATGGCATGGAAATTGTAAACTTAAAGCATGATATGACTCATTCTACTCTAAAACAATTGTAACCATAAAATTGAATTAACAAGATATTCATGGATTTATTTCATCAAGAACATGTATAAACTCATAAATTAAATCAAAAGTGGGTTTAAGGCTCCATGGGTGAAAGGAATCCCTGGATAAACATCCCACATACCTCACTAGATGAATTCTTGAAGATTCCTTAAGACCATTTTGAACTTGGAGCTTGAATTCCTTAATTTCTTGTGAAAGAGTTAGGGTTTGTTCTTGGGATGAAAGATGGTTTTCTTGAGAGTATTTATGAGTAAAAGGGCAAATAATGCTCCTTGGGGATCCTGATTTCGTGTTATGGACAAATTGGTGAAGGTAATTGACCTAAATACCCATACAAAGTTAAGAAACAAAACTGGAAGGAATAGGTAGGGCGCGTCGTGGGCCTTGGAGCGGTGGACTACCCTGGGCGGCGCCCATCTTAGAGTGGGGGACTAGCCCAGGAGGTACCCTCCTTACTCGGGCAGTGCTTCTATTTTGGTTTTCCAAACACACCCCTACGCTCATCTAACAATTTTGAAACTCCCCCGAGACACACTTTGGACAACCCCAATCATGAATAAAGACCCCAATCATGAATCAACTCAAAAATTGATGTCTCAAGATCGGAAAGACCAATATAAAAATCATCGAAGTCTAGGGGTCTTGAAAATGACTAAGTCCTCAAGACTTAGTGAATTTTTCCAAGGATTGGACCCCTTTGAATATACAATAGAGACATAATTGAGCTAGGATCTTACAAGGTATTACACCCCCCATAGACCCTCTTATTAACCACAGAGTTTCCTACCATGGTAGGAATAGAAAAAGAATCTATAGACTCTCAGGACCAAAACCATGGTACATAGTCACATTCGGGGTCACATAAAAAAGAGTAGACCCTGGGTCAAGCAAATAATACACTTTATGAGAGAAAAATTTCAACATACCCGCGTCATCATTAGAAGATGCCTTAGGCTCTCGAGGGATAGTAAGAGTATTAAGATAGTCCCAAAAAATGTCGGAGATAGAAGCAGCACCCCTTGGTGCAAGAGTTAGAGAAGTGGTAACCAACATCCTTTTCTTTGCCCAAGTGGAAGCCACTATAGGACATTGCTATTACATGTGACCTAATTGGCCATACTTAAAATACCAATTCTTTTCTTTCTCACAGCAACCACAGATCGATCGAATGCAAAGTCGATATGAAGGACAGGTGAATAAGGATTAGGCCCCACAGACCTAATGTTGGGCACCTTGTTCCCCATAAGAGTTATCAATCTGAAGATACCCACCTCACAATGGGTTGGGTAGGTAGAACTATCCACGAAGAGAAAACTAGGACCCGCCTAATACTTCCTTCTAGACCTCTTTCCAACCTGAGCCAACTAAGTAAAGAAGCGATAGAACCCAACATTTTGGGGTAACTGAGAAAAGTGCCAACTCCAATAGTGGGGTTAGTGAGAACAAGTGGAACTGCACGAGCATAGTCAGATAACATGACCCTTAACCGGGTATGAATCCCAAAAGTTGGATGAATTTTGTCCATATTTCCCCCAGTTTGTACAAAAGAGCTTGCTTGAACCTCAGATCTTCTTTGATACATAATCTAAAAGATAATCAAGTAGAAATAAGAGGAATCCAAGACCATAGAATCTATATACCTTGAGATTGAACACAAGTAAGGGAAACATTCCTAATTGTGTCATAGGCCCTGTTTTATAAGTTTAGCGTGCTTCAGACCCATAAAAGAGACTCTATTTGACACGGATTTGTGGACTCCTAACTGACCATGAACCTAGGCTCTGATACAAACTTAACATACCCCTAACTCAGGTCGTGTCTTATGGGTACCTCAAGCCCATATGAACCAGAGGTCGCCTCGATAACCCAACCTAACCATCATCACAATAACTACAAGGGTCTGGTTAATCCCGACCTTATAATAAGATAGCGTAAATATACGACCAATATTCAATACTTAGAAAATATCTAAATTTCATTAATGTTAACAATCTAGCCAATACACCCAAGTCCATAGTCATCCATAAAAGCCTCTACCAAACCAATGTCAATAATATGTCGACACATGCCCCCGATAATACCCAAGTACTAATTCTATACAAGTCTAACACATAAAACAACGTGACTATAAAAGTAGGTCTCATGGAGTATGGAAGCTCACCACTTTAAGGAAACCACCTGAACCGCTCGAATGCCTGATCACATCATAGAAGAAGAAGATGCTTTGGGCCCTATGTCACGTGTGGACATAGCATTTGTAGATGGTTAGCGGTGAGAGAGCTAGCATGTAACCCAAGGATAAGGATAAAATAGCATATTTGTTCAATTTAATTCAAATCATTATATACAATCATATTTACACAAGTATAGGCATACATGAAGATACATGTACATATAGTTACACAACATGCCAAACCATGGAACAAGTTATAACATACATTCTCAAATCATTCATTCATGAGTCATGGAGTGAAGAAATTTCAATATATAACATTACCAATTTTATAACCTTAAACTTCTTTATTACCTTAGTCAATGGGGATTCAAATAAAATCCAACTGAACCAATACAACCAATTTAACTAAGTCAACCAATTAACTAATTTAGCCAACTCAATTAATTTCTTAGGCAAGGGACTCGAACCAAAATCCATCCCATCGAACTAGGGACTCAAACCACTAGTCATCTCATTAGACTAGGGACTCAAATCTCTAGTCATTTCCTTTGACTAGGGGCTCGAACCACTAGTCAACTCATTGGACTAGGGACTAAAACCACTAGTTATTTCATTAGACAAGGTATTTTATCCTTAAGAGATTTCTTTAGTTGAGGGACTCAAACCACAAGACATTTCATTGGACTAGGGACTCAAACTACTAGTTATTTTATTGGAAGAGGGACTCGAACAACACGCTATCTCATTGGACTAGGGACTCGAACCACTAGTCATGTCATTGAACTGGGGACTCAAACCACTAGTCATTTCATCAGACCAGGGACTCAAACAACTTGTCATTCCATTACCATTATTAGTCTATATTGGAACTATTAACCCATTAGTTCATATAGTAACATCCATACAATTAATTTTAACCTTTAAGGACTTGAACTACTAACCCATACCAATACTATACACGACTACATGGTCTTTGTGAGAGCCTTCACTACTCATCCATAATAATATGCCAAAGCCCTAACTCAAATCATCTTATAATTCAATTAATGGTCCTTAAGACCCATATGGGACCATAAGGTTTTCATGGAAATATTCATCGATTACACACTTTATTAGGCTAATGCCTCAATTCAAATCATCATTCAATTCAATCAGCGGTTATTAAGACCTTTACTAACTCATTCAATCTTTATTAGCATATTCATTCCACACATTAGTTCCACACACAATTTCAAGTTCAAATATAGGGAATTGAACCCGTTTTCTTAGCCATCAAACCAACATGAGCATAATTTAACTAATCATGGCTAACAAAATCAAATCAATACCAATTATTAACCATTTATACTTATAGGGACATCACCCTATGTAAAGCCATAAGCTAATCCATTACATGATTAACAAGGTTCTTATCAACCATTTACCAAGAATTCACAATTATTATATTTTTATCATGACTTATTCATGTTCACTAGTCTAATTCCATAGATATGCATTTAACCTTCACGGAACCATTTAACCACTAGTCAATTGAATAGGCTAAATGCCTTGAATTAATTCAATTTATTGTCATCAATACCCACCTAACTATTCATATTTCACTAGCAAGCTTTCACCATATTTAGGCTCAACGTGCAAAACAAGTTCATATTCATATTTAGAGGCTTCAACCCCTATTAGTCATTAACTCAACAAAGTTATTCAGTTATACAATACATGGATAGTTTGAAACATCACCAGCATGTGACTAGACAACTCACTTAGATATTTTTACAAACACCTTATGTGTGTACTTTAACAAGGCTATTTTTATGGTAGAAATCATTAAGATTAGGGTTACTCAAGACCCTCATGTTAAACCACATACAACAAGAACCCACATAGGTAAATCATCACTAAAAACATGTATAAACACAAGTCTAAGAAAGTATCAACATTATTCATCATTAGGCAAAAAAACCTTTTCATTTGATTTCAAAAACACCATGTACACTTACTAATACAAGTGTGAAATCCATGGGTTTAGAGATATTTAACAAGGGGAAGAGTTACATTCCTGAAAGAAGATAATTCAACAATAACTTGACTCCTCTTTATCTTCTAGATGAGCACCCTCCAAACCCTAGCCTCCAATCTTATTTCAAGAACTTTGAGAGTGTTTGAGAGAGAGTTTACGATGTTAAATCTACTTAAAATATGCACAAAGAGTCCATATACACTTATATAGTAAGAGGGAATAGGGTTTAAGGTGTAGGAAATAACCACAAGGCCCTTGTTTAAAAGATGAAAATTGGACCCGTCTAGGGGTACGAATCACCATACGACTCATTAAGGGAATCATACCCTAGGGTACAAGTGGTACCGTGACTTATAACCTAGGCTTATCTAAGGTCACACACACTATTAAGGGTATGATTATACACCCTTGAGTAATATTCAAAGGGTATGATTCAACCCCTAACTCGTATACATTATTCGTATACAAAATAGTACACTCAAGTTGAGAGTTCACTCCATATGTTCGTGTTAGATACGAATCATATAGTTAGGGTTTGATTGAGGGGGGGACACTTTATAGGCAATAATATACCATCTTTCCTAGGATTCTTAAGGTATGGGAGATGAAGGGGAGGATGGATACGACTTGTATCCAAAGGGTACAATTGGCTTGTCCAATAGTATCTTGGTGATCATGCTTAAAACCAAAAAAATTTTGCAATTCCAAGATCTTAGGTGTTTCAGTTTAGGTCCCGAGGCCTTTAGACTTATTTCAGGCCATTAACCAAAATTTTAAAAAATTGGCACATGGGTATGGGAACCACTTGTCATTAAAACGACCTTAGATTGAAATTTTAACTTCACCATTGAGTCTAGAATGTAGAATTTTATAGGGTTTTACAATTCAGTTGCATATATGACATTCTAGATAAGTCCTAAAGTATTGGCAGAGACTTTTTCACGTCTCACCAGGCACTGGTGCACCATTAAGTGCACTTTTAGGTCGCTTCAGCAATGGGTTACTAAATAAAATAGCCCATCATGTATGCAATAGGGTCATCCCAACAGAGGTCCACTTAAGCAGAACCCCTACAACTAAAGTGGTAGCTGCTAACCAGCAAGGGACTGCTTAAACAGTACCTTTTTTGTTTACCAGGTATCGCTAAAACACCAATAGGTCACTTAAGCGGTGACCACTTTAGCGGCCTAGTGTCTACTTAAACAATACTCGTGGACCTTATAGGGGCATAAGAGCTCCACTTACCCTTATTTTCCCTATTTTCATCCATTCCCAAGATTATTGATCCTTAAAAAGTGGGAAAACTTTGGAGAAATAAATTATGGGTGATTTTTGAGTTTTGGGAAAGTTAATTTATGCATTTATACTTTGAATTTATTGTAAGCTTCCATTAATGTCTTGATTTAATTCTCTATCTTTTCTAAAATCTTGGTAGCTAAAATCTTGGTAGCTTGATCGTAGCACTATTAGGACTCAGAATTCACCCATTTTTATGTTAATTATTCCTTAAGCATCGAGGGATGTTGTGTTGGTTTCTAAAGTGTTATTTTGTAGATGGCCACTAAATGGAATTTTTATGTATTTTTAGATTGAAAGAATAATAGAGCAATATGGGCATCATTTTCTCATTTTAATTAGTAGTCTATGATTTTGATAGCATGGCACTATTTGAAAGCTTCTCAAAAGGGGAAATCAGTAGTTTAGAGTATTCTTCAGACATTTCATCAACATTCAGGTACGCTATGTTTGGCTTCTTCATAGATTGAGCAAATTCATGTTATAATTAGGATATTATATTAGATATGGTATGGGATTTTGGTATTAGAAGAATGACTGGTATAATTTGTTTTATTTAGACTATTTAGGCTATCTTGGAATTGTAATTTATGTAAAATTGACCTAGTTTCTCAAATTTTAGTTTAGTGGTAGTGGTTCTAAGGGTAGATACTCTCTGTATTAGTCTTATTAGTATTAAGGTCAGTCCAGTAAGCCTGTTCATGCCACACTTTATATCACTATTAGAGGTTAGTCTAGCTATAGTGATCATCATGGACAGAGTAGTGGTCAACCTCTAAGAGGTTCATCTTTATGGTATTCTAGTTGAGGTGGTTATTTTAAGTCAGCTAGATCTTTGAGTTATAATACAATTCCTAGGGATTGTTATAATTGTAGGGACTTTGGCCATTTCTCTATAAAGTATCCTAGGTGTTGGGAAGTTGTACAGGTAACTGAGAGTATTCCACCAATTAGGGAAGTACCACCCCGTATAGAGGAGGTATGCAGGTATAATGACCCTCTAGGTCATTTTTTGTATTTATGCTCATTATTTTCATTTAAATCTTTGCTATAGCTTCTCCAAGTTATTTAGGACTTATAGGAACTGATAATTTAGTTATCAAGAAGATCATTTTGTTTAAAGAGTTAATTCCCTGTTTTGAAGCCTTCGTTCATTCAAATTAGCTATTAGGTAAAAACATCTGCCAATCAGTCTTGTATAAGATTTTGAGTATTCTAATAGCTTTGTAATATTGATTTTGGCTAGGTGGACCCTTGGTTTGGGTCTTGAGTCCTAAAGACTCATTTCAGGCTATTATCCAAAAGTTAAGAAAAATGGCATATTGGTGTGGGACCCAATGATTGTTGAAACTTTCTTGGCTTTAAATTTTAACTTTGCCATCGAGTCTAAAACATCCATTTTGATACGGCAGCATAGTATTTTTGCATATATGGGATTCATGATGAACCCTGAAGTATTGGTGGAGACTAGGAAAAAATCCAAGTCTCAGCTGGTGCTGGTGTACCATTAAGTGCCATTTTGGTTTGCCTAAGTGAAGGGGCCACTAAATCAGTTGACCTATTGCTTGAGCGATTGGGTCAGCCTAGTGGGAATCCACTTAAGTAGAACCCTACCATTAAAGTGGTAGCAGTTAAAGCACAAGGGACTTCTTAACCGGTACTTATGCAGTTGACCAGGAATCGCTAAAGAGATACTAAGTCGCTTAAGCAGTGACCGCTTAAGCAATCCAGTGTCTGCTTAAGCGACATCCATGGACCTAGTATGGGTAAGAAACCCTACTTAGCCCAATTTGCCTAACTCTTTATCCATTCAAAGCTTATTAAACCCTAAAAATTAGAGAACTTTGGAAAATAATTTGTGGGTGATTTTGGTGCTTTGGGAAAGATAAGTTACACATTTATACTTTGAATTTTAGGTAAGCTTCCATTAATTTCTTGATTTAATTCTCCATCTTATCTAAAATTCCTAAAAGCTAGTTGTCTTTATGGTAGCCCTATTAGGGCTCAGAATTCACCCATTTTAGGGTAATTGTTCCTTAAGAATAGAGATACATTATGTTAGTTTTGAAAGTGTGATTTCATAAATGGGCCTTAAATGGGATTTTTACATATGTTTGGACCTGAAGAACAATAATGCAATATGGGTATCACTGTTTTTATTTTGGTAAGTAGATTGTGATTTTGATAGAGTGTCACCTTGTATAAGCTTCTCATAAGGGGAGCTTAGTGGTTTAGCGGATTCTTTGGGCTTTTCTTTGGCGTCTAGGCATGCTAGGTTTGTCTTCTCCTTGGATTAAGCTAATTCATATTATAATTATGATATTATTCTAGATATGGTATTATATTTAGGTATTGGAAGCATGATTGGTATAATTAGTCTTATTTAGACATTTAGGCTATCTTGGAACTGTAATTTAGGTAAAATTGACCTAGTTGCTCACATTTTACATTGAATTAACATAACTATACATGTTTTAGGAAGAATGACTATCATAGGGATAATTATGGATTATTTAAAATCTAGGAATGAATTTAGATATGTTAGCATAGTCAGGGGTAGCATTTGCCTAAAAATGGAATTTGAGGATTAGGAAGGGACCCCTTTGGCCCACCATAGGCCAAGACTTATGTTAGCTTTTGTAGACTTATTAACGTATGTTGAACCCTTGTTAATTATTTATTTTGGACTTTGAGGAGATTAAACACTTAATTTGTATGCTATTTTGTTATTGGGAGCTAGTGCTAATTCAAGATAAAATTTGATGGTTTAGTGATATAGTTTACTTATATGTTTTATTAATATATCTTATGGCTATGACTTATTGGTATTATTATAGATATGGACTATTTATATATGTTCCATTACAAATATGACAATTAATGATCATATTGATAAAATGATTTTCAATTTGAGTCTAGCAGTTGATAATGGCATTGAATTATGAGTTTTGGTTTAAGTCCGACAAACGATGCTTTGATGTTGATGCTCTGGGGATGTTATTATGATGATGATGATATGAGTTTTGGTTTGATTATGGCATTGAGAGTACAATATATTATAATACAATATAGATGGTTTGATGGTTATTGCTGATATATTGTCAGGCTACAGATCTTTGATTAGTTATTTTTCCTTTATCTGTGCCCTCCGAGCTTATGGGGCCCCATATTAGGTTATTTAATTTTCTTCATTTTTTAGCTTATGTGGGAAATTTTATTAGTGATAATTTTGTGATCTTTACGTCACTATTCTAGATTTATTTATTTAGTTATGCACATTAGTGTTGGAGCTTTTTTCAAAGTTTGCCCCTTTTACCTTGATTTAGCTTATTTTATCTTGTATCTTATAGTATTTATACCATGTCTAAGATTAGCCAGCTGATGATACCTACTAAGTTCCTATGGTTTTGGAAATCATACTACACTTCTGTACCTTTTTGGTCCAAATTTAAGTACTAGTTATCGTTGTTGAGGTGACGCTTGTGATGTTTTAATTTGAAAGATTGGGTAAGCTCTTGAAGTTAGAGTTACCCTTTTTACTTCTACTATCCATATCTATTCTTTAATTTTTCGAATGGATTGTATTTTAGAGTTTCAGTACTTATGTTTCATTTGTAGTAGCTCTGTACCGACTTTACTAGATCTTCAGATTATTATTGATCTTGTATCTATCTATTAGATAATTGTGACTTTATTTTTGCTATTTTAGGTCTTTAAATATTTTTTTCTAGATTTTATGACATTTTCCACCAAGTTTCCCCATTTTGTAGAGCTTAGGGCTATGGTTTGGCTTACCTACTGGCGAGATAAAGCAGATGTAACCATGACTCATAAATTGGGTCATGATAAATTAGTATCGAATCTTACTTTTCACTAGAATTATTGGTGCAAGATCAAGTGTCTAGTAGAGTCCCAAAATTAAAATGATGATGTTCATTTCTTATCTTCGAAAGGCTATAGGATATTCTTAGGAGTTCTTCACTCTTTTCACTCATTTCATGCAAAGAGTTGGATTTAGTTTCTAAAGAATTCCTTTGGTTTCAATCTTTTATAGATGGCTAAGACACGTGCTATCGATATCTAGATAAAGGTTATAAGATCGAGACTATAGATCCTGTTACTTTTCGTGGATGTCTTAAAGGTCATAGATAGCCTAGGGACATGTCCCCAACTAGGGGCTAGGATAGTGAGCCCTCACCAAAACCTATTCCTACTCTCAAGCCAGATATTCTTCACCCCAACTAGTAATATGCTAGGGACCAGTCTAGGCTCTATCGAAGTTGATTGTATCTTTAGTGCTTAGGGATGGTTTTGTTTAAATTTTGGGATTGGTTGGTAGTGCACCATCTGATGGTGCATAGTCTACAAATCTGAGTGGATCAAGGTTAGGAAACAACCTATAGTAGCGACCTATAGAGTTGAGGTCTCTCCTGCATTGTTAGTTTCCTAGTTTGTAGTTCATTAATCGATAATTTCCTAGCCTACTACATCTATTGATAAATAGAAGATATTGTCTAGATTCTTGATATTGGCTTTGCTTAGGTTTTCTAGTGCACCCGAAGAGGATGCATATGAGGTCTCAACCATTTGTGATGATAGACTCCATAATTTAGGCCTAGTTAAGACCTATGATATGGATCAGACTACTTTTCAATTGAACTTAGCATCTAGACATTGGTGGAGAGGTCATATTAATTTAAGGCCACCCAAATCTCTTATATTGACATGGACTCAGTTTTCTAAGATCTTCTTAGAGAAGTATATACCTTATATTCTTAAGGATTTTCTAAAAGATTAGTTTTTGAGGTTAGAGAAGGGCTCGATAACTTTTATGGAGTATGGAGATCAATTTTATAAGCTATCTAGGCATGTTACTATTATTCTATCTACTGAGTTTGAAGGGGTTTGATGCTTTATTTGGGGATTAAGACTTTATCTTCCTATGTCTACATAGATTTTGGTTGTTGAGGGTAGTTTATTTGTTAAAGCTTCTGATCATGCTCAGGTTATTGAGGAGATGCATCGCGAGGCCCAAAGAGGCAATAATAATAGGCCATAATATCAATGTAGTTTCAGTGGAAGTCATAGTGTCTTACATTTTAGATACAGTGGTTCTTAATGTAGGTACCCTCTGTGTTAGCCATATCAGTATCAAGGTTAATGTAGTAGGCTCATCCAGACCGTAGTTTAGATTATCGATGAAAGATGGTCTGGTTTCAGTAGTCATCCTAGGCAGGGTAGTGGTCATTCTTTAAGAGGTGTATCTTATAGTTATTCTAGTCAAGATGGTTATTCTAATTTAGTTAGATCATCTTATTTTAGTATAGCGCCTAGGGAATGTTATGGTTATGGATCTTTTGGTCATTTGTCGAACAGAGTACCCCATTTATGTAATAATGGTTTCTTCAGTTAAGAGTGTTCTACTGATTACAATTGTTATGGCCTAACTAGATGTGGTATGCATAGTGTTAGGGGTGGTCCCTAGTGTGCTCATGGAAGTTCTTTTATAGGCAGGACAGGAGATTGATCAGGAGCCCATCTATTTTGTGAGCGTGGTCAGTTTTTTACCATACCTGCTAGACCAAAGGTTGAGTCTTGAGATGTTATTATCACAGGTATTATCTTCGTGTGCTTTCAATTGGATTTTGCTTTATTTAATTTGAGATTCACTTATTCTTATGTGTCTTCTTATTATAACCTTAGTTAGAATTATCTTGGGATTCGTTATCCATTCCATTATGTATATCTACTCATGTATGGGATTCTTTAGTAGTGGATTGAGTTTATGTATTATGTTTTATGATAGTTAGAGGGTTTTATACTTAGTCTAATGTTACTGTGTTATATATGGTTGATTTTGATGTTATTTTGGGCATGGATAGATTATCTCACTATTATACAATCCTGAATTATTTTTAAAGATCGTTACCTTAGCCATGCCTAGAGAAACCTCGATCATATGGAAGGGAGTGATTAGCCATGAGCCGACATAGATAATTTCTTATATCTAGGATAAGAGACTTATTTCATAAGTATGTGTATCTTATCTCACTTATATTCATAATGTTAATATGGAGAGTCTGTTGCTTGACTCTATTCCTAATGTTCGTGAGTCTCTTAATGACTCCCCTACTAATCGACCTAGTCTTCCTCCTAAGCGTGATATTGAATTTTTTATTGATCTTGAGCTAGATACGCAACCTATTTAAATGGAACCATATCGTATTTCTTCTACCAAACTTAAGGAGCTAAATTCTTAGCTTTAGGATTTTTTTGGTAAGGATTTCATTAGATCTAGTTTGTCTCCGTAGGGAGATCTTATGTTGTTTGAGAAGAAGGATGGTTTCATGCATATGTGTATTGATTGTTAGAAGCTTAATAAGGTGACGGTGAAGCATCGATATCCCATACCTCAAATTAATGCTTTCCTTGACCAAGTTCAGGAAGTAGTGGTTTTCTCTAAGATTAATTTAAGGTATAGTTACCATCAGTTAAGGATCCAAGATAAAGATAACTCAAAGATAGACTGATATTATATGAGGTAGACTTCACTCTAATTTTGTTGCTATTTAACTAGTTTTCTATGTTTTTATGTTGTGTTGATACATTCCTGACCCTTCTCATGTGATGGGACATAATTTAATTGGATGAGCGATTGACCTTTGTGGAGGAACCTGCGCTAATTTTTGCTAGTGATGTCAGGTGGTTGTGCATTAGAGGGATTCTAGTTGTTAAGGTTCAGTGGAGGCGTCACCTAGTAGAGAAGGATACTTGCGAGACCGAGAGAGAGATGTGGCCCAAGTATCCTTACTCATTTGAGGCTTCAAATACATACTAATCCTTTACTTTTATAGATGAAAGTTCTTTTAGTAGTGGATATTGTAATGAACCTCCAATTTATTTTCTATGTTTCTTCTTATTTTTACCATTTAAAGATTTCCAATAGCTGCCCCAAGTTATTTAAGACCTGCTGGAACTGATTGTTTGGTTATCGGGTAGTTCATTTGGTTTTAAGAGCCATTTCCCTATTTTAAAGCCTTCACTATTTCAAATTAGCTACCAAGAAAAAATTTCATTCACGACCTAATATGCCAATTTTGGTTGTTTCAACACCTTCAGAATGCCGATTTTAAGCTAGGTGGACCCTTGCTTTGGGTTCTAAGGCTTTCAGACTATTGGCCAAAACTTATGAAAAATAGCACATAAGTGTAGGGCCCACTTTTCATCTCGGATGGAAAATGTGACTACACCATTGAGTTTGAGGAATCAAATTTGACATGGTAGCATAGTCCATTTGCATATTTAGGATTTCGGATAAATCCCAAAAGGTTGGCAGAGACTAGGAAAATTTTTAATTCTCAGTTGGTGTTGGTTCACCAATTAAGCTCCCTTTTGTCCTATTTAAGCAAAAGGGATGCTAAAGCGATCGACCCATTTCTTAAGTGATACTATCGTCTAGTAAAGGTCCTCTTAAGTAGTAGCCACTAGAGTAGCAAAAGACCACTTAAATAGTACCTGTGCAGTGGACCTTGTATTACAAAAAAGACAATAGAAAATTGGTTATTTCCTAGTGTGATTATGATTTAGATTGTGTGTCACATAAAGAAGCTTCTTGACAAGGGTAATGTTGGTTTAGCAAATTCTTTGGGCTTTTCTTCACCGTCCAGGTATGCTAGGTTTATCATCTCCATTGATTGAGCAATTTGATATTATTACTATGATATTATTCTTTATATGGGGAAAGATTTAGGTATTGGAAACATGATTTGTATGATTAGTCTTATTTAGACTACATAGGCTACCATGGAACCATAATTTAGGTGAAATTGACCTAGTTGCCATCATTTAAGTTGGAATTGACTTAGTTGCTCATGTTTTAGGAAGAATTGCTATCTAAGGGATAATTATGACTTATTTAACATCTAGAAATAAATGTAGATACCTTATCCTAGTCCGGGTAGAATTTCCCTAAAAATAGATTTAAGGGATTAGAATTGGGCCCCTCCGACCCACCATAGGCTAAGACTTGTATTAGGTTTTGTAGAATTATTTACACATATTGAAACCTTGTTAATGATTTCTTTGGGACTTTAATTTTATTGAATACATACTGAGTATGCTAGCTTGGTATTAAGAGTTGGTGCTAATTCTAAGTAAAATCTAGTGGTTTATTAATATAGCTTATATGGTTTATTGATATGGATTATGGGTATGGTTTATTTTTATGGTTTATGAATATAGTCTATTTATATGAGTTATGGTTAAAGTCCAACAATTATTGATGATATTGATAATATGAGTTTCTATTCGAGTTCGACAATTGACGATGATATTGATATTATGAGTTTCAATTCGAGTATAGCAAATGATGCTTTTATCTTAATACTTTTACGAATGTTATGATGATGATGATATGAGTTTCAGTTCTAGTCCAGTATTGGGAGTTTGTTTTGGTGTGATACAGAATGGATGGTTTGATGGTTTTAACTGATATTCAAAAACACTGTGAATCTACGGTTAGTTATTTTCCTTTGATTGTACCCTATGGTCTTATGTAGGGCCGTGTTGGGTTATTTACTTTTCCCCACTTATTTTCTTATTGTGAAAAATTTAGTAGTTATAATTGTGTGATCTTTACATTACTATTTCAGATTTATTTATTTATTTATTTATACATAGCAGTGTTGGAGCTTATTTCTATGTTTGCCCCTTTTACCTTGACTTAGCTTATTTTATCTTTTATCTTATTATTTTACATATTGATTTAGTTTAGTCGACCAATAATTCTTACCGTGTACCCGTGGTTTGGGTACTCATACTATAATTTTGTACTTTTGTGGTACCGATTCCAGTACTAGTTGCCTCCATTAAAGTGAAACTCGTTCTTGGTTGATTTAGGAGATTGAGTGAGCTCTTAGAGTTGGAGTTACCCTTTTAAATTTTTTTATCCATATTAAGTATTTCATTTTCTAAGAGGGATTGAATTTGATAGTTTCAGAACTTATGTTTTATTTATAGTAGCTATGTACCAATATTACTAGGTCTTGGGATGATTATTGATCTTTTACCTAACTATTAGACTATTATGACTATTTTGTTGATCTTTTAAGTCTTTAAATATTGATTACCAAATATTTGGCCATTTTCCACAAAGTTAGCCCATTGCTTAGAGCTTCAAGCTACGATTTGTCTTACATACTGGTGGGATAAAGTAGGTGGCATCATGACTCATAAATTAGGTTGTGACAGTAGGGTCGTTGGGGTGTTCTCCTGGATGCTCGTAATGGTCCTCAACTAGGTAAGACAGGAGCTCGGTTAGGAACCCAACCATATGGTAGGCGAGGTCACTTATATGTTGTACCTGGAAGTAAAGTCAACATATTATGATGATATTATTATAGGTACTATTTTAGTGTGTCATTTTCTAGTTTTTTCTTTATTTGATCTGGGATACACTTACTCTTTTGTGTCTACTTATTATTTTTCGTGGTTAGTGTTGTCTTGGGGTTCTTATCTATGCCATAATATGTATCTACTCCCGTGAGCAATTATTTAGTAATGAAGCAGTTTTATTGATGATGTGTTGTGACTTTTTCAATGTTTAATACTCAGGCTAATCTTATTATGTTATGTATGGTGGATTTTGATGTTATTCTAGGCATGGACTAGTTATCCCCCTATTATGCGATAATGGATTGTTTCACTAAGACAGTTACCTTAGCAATGCCCATCATAACCCGAGTTTTATGGCAGGGATCTATTAGTCGTGAGATGACCTTTATTATCTCTTATATTCGGGATAGGAGACTTATATCGAGGGGTTGTTAGTCTTATCACACCTATATTCATGATATTAGTGTAAAGACTCCCTTACTTGACTCTATTCTTAGAGTCCGTAAGTTTCCTAAAGTTTTTCGTATTGATCTACCTGGTCTTCCTCATGAACGTGACATTGAGTTTATTATTGATCTAGAGATGGGAACCAGACCCATTTTTATGGACCTTACCGTATAGCTCCCACCAAACTTAAGGAGTTAAATTCTCAGCTTTAGGATCTTTTGAGTAAGCATTTCATTAGACTCAGTTTGTCGCCTTGTGGTGCTCTAATGTTTTTCATGAGAAGAAGGATGCTTCATTGCATATGTGTATTGATTACAAGAAGCTTAATAAGGTAACGGTGAATAATAGGTATCATATACCTCGCATTCATGATTTATTTGACTATCTTCACGGAGAAAGAGTGTTCTCTAAGATGGACTTAAGGTTCGGTCACCATAAGTTAAGGGTTCGGACTGAGGACATCCCAAAGAGAGCCTTGAGGACTCGTTATGGTCATTATGAGTTCTTTGTGATATTTTATGGCATGACCAATTCCCCCACAACATTTATGGATTTGATGAACTACATGCTCAAGCCTTAATTAGACTCTTTCGTGATTATTCATCAACGGCATCCTTATGTATTTAAGGAGTGGGGAGTAGCATATGTAATATTTGAGGATTGTGCTCCAGACTTTCAAAGATCATAGGCTTTTTTTGTCAAATTCTCAAAGTGTGAGTTCTGGCTCGAGTCGCTGACATTCCTAGGGCATGTGGTATCTAAGGATGGGATTATGGTAGACCTAGAGAAGATTGAGTCTATTTTTCATTATGCCAGACCCATATTTCCGTCTAAGATTCATAGCTTCATTTGTTTGTCTAGTTACTACACATGGTTCATTGAGGGTGTGGCATTCAGCATATGTTGTTATGCTTTCGGTCATTTTTTTAGGATGTGTTTTGATCTAGTAGAGCCAAGTTATTGCTCATTCATTGAGGTAGTGGAATATGCACGAGCGCAGCTACTTCACTCAATGATTTTATGTTTAAGGTGGCAGTTTTCACTCTTAAGATTTTAAGGAATCATTTATACGGCGTGTATTGTGAGATCTACACCAATACTCCTAGTCTTTAGCATCTTATGAACAAGAGGGAGATTAATTCCAGGAAATATAGATGCATAGAGTTGCTTAAGGATTATGAAATCTCTATTTTATATAATCTGGGTAAAGCGATCGGATAGTAGATGCCTTGAGCCAGAGGGCGATGCGTATGGGTATCTTGGCTTCTATTTCACCTTCTCAAAGACCATTGGCGTGCGACATCAATTCCTTATCCAAATTGATGGAGCGACTTTATATTTCTGACCCTAGGATCCTTCTTCCTAGTGTGTTGAGACGAGGCCTACCTAACATGAGCAAATTTAGAGTCGTCAGTTTGAGGATATGAGGCTTTGTATCATCGTAATCATATATTGAGTGGTGACTCTAGGAGGTCTACAATAAATTCTTGTAATACCCCGTACTTTTTCCTAGCTAATTTCATCTCAAGAATTACTAGTATTAGCTTCAAAATTGAATGATGGTTATTCCATCAGGATTTTCAAGATTTTCACTTTTTGTCATGTGGGAAATTCAACAAGTTTTCCATCGTTATAAGATTCACCCAAATCCGATAACCGGGTCAGAAGTTATGACTATTTCAGGTTTCCCTCGTAAAACAATGCCATATTAGTTAGTGGCGCACTGCGCTATAAGAGGAAATGGCATTTGGCAAATTCCAGTAGGAGTCCACGATTATGGTGCATCGCACCAGGGCCTAAATTCAGAATTTTCTATTTTCTAGTGTCTCAGTGCGATTTCCCCTGCGTCATGCCAAAGTTCCAGGTCACAAAGGAAGTGGAAACGTGATGGCCCCGCATTGCGCCATCCCTCAATTTCCAAATTGTCAAAATCTAGTGACACGGTGCGATAGCGTCGCGTCGCACTAAAGTTCCTTTTTGGCAAATATTTATAATTTTAAAAGACGTATCCAAGGGTTAGAAGGGTCAATTTCCTACTCCTATTTAAACCCAAAAACATGTGATTTAGCAATTCTTCACCCAAATTATACTAGTTTATCTGAACTTTCTCTCAAGAACAAGCTAGGTTTTTGATTGGGGATTCAAATTCAAGAAGGTTTCACCGTCAATCCTCAAGAAATCACGAACTAAGTTATGCATAGTATTCATTCATGGACTCCTTTCGTCCTTGAAGCCCAAGAATCCCTTTTCCTAAATTCAAATTTATGGATTTTCTTATAAATTTCATGATTGGCTGCTCTTGTTCATGTGGATAATGAGAAATTGAATTCTACTCCATGTTGGGTTATAAATTCAATGTGGATTAAAGTATTATAGATATATATTCATGCAAACCTATGACTAAACCTTTGACTGATGAAATTAGAATTGAACCATAATGTTTATTTATTGTACAATGATGTTTACATGTACTATGCCTACAATCTGTTTGATTAAATGCCTAAATGAAGGAAAAGTGCCTAAATATCATGATACCATGAAATCCCCATGTATGTACAAGTTTATACCTATCACGCGTTTGATGAAATGCTTCTATAAATATGGTATGGACTATGGTGTTAGTTATATGTTCAATTAAGTTATGCTTGGTCAGTTTTCTTCCATCGAGTCCTAGGGGTACTTGTACCCAAAACATTAGCTGTGTGCCTAGAGGCAATGTCCTGTTTTCACGTTACTCTCAGTAAAGCTATGAATCCTTAGACTTCAGACAGTCTTATGACTCAGGAAATCTCCATGATCTCAGTTATCAAATATCAGTAGTATTCCATCAATCAACAGAATTCAGTAATTCAGCCAATGTTTAGTTTAGTAAATCATATTAAGAGTCTATTCAGATGGGAGTAGGAATTAGCACCGAGTGAACCCAAGAATGGGAACACACACTATCAGATGAGGGTGTGATTCTTAGAAGTCATCCTTGCATTCCAGAACTATGTAGTCAATGTAGGTTGAGACATCAACACTGTCCGATGAGGGTTGATGAGGTGAATAAGCACTGTTAGATAAGGGCCCCACCATTCTCATATAGGGGAACTATCAGATGAAGGTCGTCCACAGCTTGTCCTTATTAGTGGCGCGGTATTGACACCCTTCTAATTGGGTTACAGATTGGACTCCAACTCAGCCATAATGGATTATCAGGGGCATGTCGGTTAGACAACTACTTCCTACAATTTTATGTTACAGAATTATGAATGTCAGATATGGTCAATTAGTCTCAGTAATAGAACTCAGATAGTTCTTCATATTTCAGGACTGTCAGATATAGTCAACTCTGATACAGTATGGAACTCAGATAGTTCCATTAGATTCAGGACTGTCAGATATAATCACTCAAGTTATTAGTTATATTCAGATTTAGTTATTATGTTATCACAATATTAGTGTCAGTTGTTATGTCTCATGCATGTATTCTTATGCTCATGATAGTTAGTTATTATTATTATTCATGCATATGAACCCCATGTATTCAGCCTACCTCACATGCATACCATTATATTCAAAGTACTGACACATTTGTGCTATGGTGTCTTATACCATAGGTTCAGAGACACGAGCTCCAGAGCAACAGTAGATTCCAGATATCTGTAGATAGAGTTAGATGTGAGTGCTCATCTTTCGAGGACATGATTATTTCCCTATTATCTCATTAATCAATTTATTAGTTGGAGTTAGTTGGGGACATGTCCCATTAACTCCTTACTTAGATAGTTCAGTCAGTTAGAGGCTTTCTAGACTATCATGTTTCAGACTTCAGTATGTTCAGTTTTGTTTTGGGTATTCTATTACCCCACACAGAAGTTATATCATTTAGATCATTTTCAGTATTGAACCTTATGGTCTTTCAGTGCATGTTTTTGCATTATTATGTCATATTATGCTGTGTACAGGTACATATATCAGTTGTGGGTTAGCTTGTGGTCCTTCGGGGTCATGAGCATCGTGTAGCATTTTGTGTACCAGGATCGGGGTGTTACAAACTTTGTATTATAGCCTAAGGTTCAGTAGAGTCCTAGGAAGTCTGAAAGCCGCATCTAGTAGAGTCTTGTACATGGGTGTTGTGCACACCACATTTATGTGCAAGAGGCTATAAGATGTTTTAGGAATAGTTTCCCTTCATTCGGTATTTATGTCATGCCAGTGAGCATAATCTCATGTCAATATCCTAGTCTAATCTATTTCTCCCTTTCTTCAATAGAACATGCTGCCTAAAAGAAGAAATGGAAATCAGTCAGCCCCTCATCCCAAAGATCCTTTGGGCGATCATGTTTCTCATGCGGAGTTCAGGAACAAATTCACTGCTCTTGCTTAGTCAGTTACCGCTCAAAATGAATGGCCAGCAGTTATTCTGGCCAACCCAGTGGCCAATCCAGCCGCGGCTAGGATTTGGGACTTCACACGAATTAATCCTCCGTCCTTCCTTGGGTCTAAGGTAGACGAGGACCCTCAAGAATTCATTGATCAAGCTTGAAAGGTGACATATATCATGGGGGTGACTACTATTGAGAGTGCTGAGCTAGCTACATATCAGTTGCAGGATGTGGCTCATACTTGGTTCAAATAGTGGAAGTCAAAGAGATCAGATGATACAGGTCCTATAGAATGAGAGAAATTTGTCACTACATTCATAGACAGATTCTTTCCCCATGATCTTAGAGAGGCTAAGCTGCTAGAATTCATTAACCTCAGGCAGGGAAATATGGCGGTGAAAAAGTATTCTCTTAAGTTTACTCAATTAGCTAGATATGCCCCTCTTGTGGTTGCAGACAGCCGAGCCAAGATGAGTAAGTTCACTTCAGGGGTAAATGATAGCATGGTAAATGAGTGCAGATCTGCCATGCTAAATAGTGACATAACTTTAGCCAGGATTATAACTCATGCTTAGCAGATGGAGGAGCAGAAAATTAAGCAGAAGGAGAAGCAGAATAAGAGAGCGAAGATAGATAGTTTCAACTTCGCTCAGCCTAAATCAGAAGGAGGAAACCGTTCCCTATTTCATCCTAAGTCATCAGTTCCAGGCCCTTCTTCAGCCAGTGCTTTAGTTCCTAAGTTCAGGGAGGGTAACAGAGATAGATCGCCATGATCTAGGTCTCAGGGCAGTGTTAGCAATGCCCAAACTAATCCCCTTTATCAAACTTGTGGTAAGAACCATAAAGGTGCTTGCAGAGCTGGTAGCGATATCTATTTTAGTCGTGGCAAGCTAGGCCACAGAGTTAGAGACTGCCCTCAGTCAGGTTATCAGAGTCATCTCCACTTCTCAGCTCAATCTGATCGCCTGAATCAGTAGGGTGCCACTACCAGTGCTATTAGTGGGCAACGCCTAAAACATCTCTATGCTCTTCCATCCCGATAGGAGTAGGAAAATTCTCCTAATGTAGTTACTAGTATGTTATAGATCTTTTATGTGTATGTTTATGCTTTGCTAGATCCAGGATCTTCTTTGTCTTTTGTTACTCCCTGTATAGCAGGCGATTTTGGAATCAATCTTAAAATCCTAGTTGAGCCCTTTTCAGTCTCTACCCCAGTGGATAAAACCATCATAGCCTAGTGGGTATACAAGAACTGCCCGGTTATGATATTTCAGAAAGTCACTTCAGTAGAGTTAGTCGAATAAGAGATGACTTATTTTGATATCATTCTCGGTATGGATTGGCTTCATTCCTGCTATGCCATAGTCGACTGTAGAAACAAAATAGTATAGTTTTAGTTTCCAAGTAAACCCATCCTTGAGTGGAATGGTAGTACTTCAGCGTTCAGAGGTTAGCTTATTTCCTACCTTCGGGCACAGAAAATGATATCTAAAGGATGTGCCTATCATCTTGTTCGAGTTAAAGACACTAGTTCTGAAACTCCCAGCCTTTAATCAGTTCCAGTTGTAGGTGAATATTCAGATATCTTTCCCAAAGATCTTCTAGGAATTCCTCCCAAAAGGGAAATAGACTTTGGCATTGATCTTCTTCCAGATACTTAGTCTATATCTATTCCGCCATACAGAATAGCACTAACAGAACTTAGAGAACTGAAAGAACAATTGAAGGATCTCTTATATGGGGGATTCATCAGGCCCATCGTTTCCCCGTGGGGCGCTCCAGTATTATTCGTGCGCAAGAAAAATGGTTTTCTTAAGATGTGTGTAGACTATCGTCAACTCAATAAGGTCACGGTCAAGAACAAGTATCCTCTTTCTAGAATCGATGACTTGTTTGATCAACTTTAGGGTGCCAGTTATTTCACCAAGATAGACCACAGATTCGGCCATTATCAGCTCAGAGTTAGAGAATATGACATTTTGAAAACAACTTTCCGTACTCGATATGGTCATTTTTAATTCTTAGTTATATCATTTGGTCTTACCAATTCCCCAATAGATTTTATGGACTTGGTGAGCCGTGTGTTCAAGTAATACTTAGACATGTTTGTCAAAGTCTTCATAGATGATATTCTGGTATATTCCCGCAGTGAGCATGATCATACAGACCATCCCAGAACAATACTTTAGACTCTCAAAGTTTATTAACTATTCGCCAAATTTAGTAAGTGCAAATTTTGGCTAAGATTAGTAGCATTCCTTGGTCATATCATTTCCGATGATGGCATTAGAGTGGATCCTCAAAAGACTAAAGCAGTAAGAAACTGGCCTCGCCCTGTCTCTCCATCAAATATTAGGAGTTTCTTGGGTTTGGCCGACTATTATAGATGGTTTGTTGAGAAGTTTTCTTCTATTACATCCTCTATGTTCAGATTGACTCAAAATAAAGTCAAGTTTCAGTGGTCAAATCTTTACGACAAGATTTTTTAGGAGTTGAAGACTCGACTCACCTCAGCTCCAGTATTAGCTCTTCCAGATGGTCCAGATGGTTTCATGGTGTATTGTGATGCATCCAAAATAGTTTTGGGTTTTTTCCTCATGCAGCATGGTAAGTTCACAACCTACGCCTCCAGAAAGCTTAAGCCCCGTAAGAGGAATTATCCTACTCACGATCTTGAGTTAGCAGTCGTAGTCTTTGCCTTGAAGATTTCGAGGCATTATATGTATAGTGTTCATGTAGATGTGTTCACTGATCATAAAAGTCTTCAGTATGTATTTTCTCAGAAAGATCTTAATATTCATCGGAGAAGGTGGTTAGAGCTCTTGAAAGATTATGACATAAGTGTCCTTTATCATCCGGGCAAGACCAGCGTAGTGGCCGACGCTCTCAGTAGACTATCCATGGGTAGTGTTTCTCATGTTGAGGATAATAAGAAGAAGTTAGCTCAGGAATTCCATCGGTTTTCCATACTAGGCGTTCACTTAGTCGATATAGAAGAGGGTGATATATGGGTTCAAAGTAGTTCAGAATCATCTCTAGTTTCTAAGGTGAAAGAAAAGCAAGATAGAGATCTCAGCCTTGTCAAGTTAAAAGAGTCAGTCCAGGATCAGAAAGTAGAGGTTTTCTCCCAAGGGGGAGATGATGTCCTTCGTTGTTAGGGACGTTTCTATGTTTCAGGTGTAGATGACTTAAGGTAGCAAATTCTTATAGAAGCGCATGGTGCGTGCTACTCTATTCATCCAGGGGCCACAAAGATGTAACTTGACTTGCGGGAAATCTATTTGTGGAGTGGGATGAAGAGAGACGTTGTAGAGTTTATCGCTAAGTGCTCTACATATCAGCAGGTTAAGATAGAGCAGCAGAAGCCTAGTGGGTCTATACAGGAGTTCAGTATTCCTACTTGGAAGTGGGAAGTTATAAACATGGACTTTTTGACGGGTTTGCCTTGAAATCGTCATCACCATGATTCAATCTGACTTATTATAGACAGAATGACCAAATCATCTCATTTTCTTCCAGTTCATAGCTCTTATTCAACCAAGGATTATGCCAAACTCTATATCAAGGAGTTGGTCAGATTGTAAGGTGTTCCGTTGTCCATTATCTAAGATAGAGGTACCCAGTTTACCTCTCATTTTTGAAAAGCATTCCAAAAGGGTCTTGGTACCCAAGTTCATCTTAGTACAACCTTTCATCCTCAGATAGATGGTCAAGAAGAAATGACCATTCAGATGTTAGAACATATGCTAAGGGCATGCGCAATCGATTTCAAGGGAATTTAGGATGACCACTCATCTTTGTTTGAGTTTACATACAACAACAACTATCATTCCAGTATTCAAATGGCTCCATTCAAAGATCTCTATGGTAGGAGATATAGATCTCCAATTGATTGGTTTGAAGTTAGTGAGGCCTCAGTCATAGGTCCTGACTTGGTATTCGACGCCTTAGAAAAGGTCCAGTTGATTAAAGAAAGACTCCAGCTGCTCAGACCTGACAGAAGTCTTATGCAGATGTTCATAGAAAAGATCTTAAGTTTGATATTGGTGATCATGTCTATCTAAAGATCTCTCCCATAAAGGGAGTGAAGAGATTCGGCAAGAAGGAAAAGCTCAGTCCCCGATATGTTGGTCCTTTCAAGATTCTCAATCACTTTGGCAAGGTAGCCTATGAGCTTTAATTGCCTTTAGATCAAGCCTCAGTTCATCTAGTCTTCCATGTATTTTTGCTCAAGAAGTGCATAGGTATCAGTTGTAGTCCCTATTCAGAGCATTGATGTTCATAACACTTTCTCTTATGAAGAGATTCCAGTCGAAATCTTAGACTATCAGACTCGTACATTGAGGAACAAAGAAGTCCCTCTATTTAAGGTTCTTTGGCAAAATCAGTCCATCGAGGGAGTTACTTGGGAAGCAGAGACAGACATGCACACCAAGTATCCTCACCTCTTCTTTTCCAACTCAGATCAAGCTCAAGGTAATAATTGTCCTTAAGCATACTTAGTTTTATGTTCAGTGTTCTTCATAAACTTGGTATGCAGTTCATCACAAACTTGGTATGCAGTTTCATGCTCATGTTCCCATTATAAACTTGTTATCAAGTACCATTGCATATTCAGTCATACAGTCATGTATAAGTTCAGTTAGGTAATTATGCATCAGACATGCATTCTTATTGTGAGAAACTCAGTCATGCATTCATGAATCAGTTACACATGCATCAGATACGCATGTTCAGTATTATATATTCAGCTTGTCAATCATGTCAGTTAGGAGATCATGTTCCAGTTATTCATGTTCATTATGTGCATCATTTGTCTTTTCTCCCCTCTCAGTCAGTCTCATTTGAGGATGAATGTTCTCAAGGGGGAGATATTGTAATACCTCGTACTTTTTCCTAGCTAATTTCATCTTAAGAATGTCTAGTATTATCTTATAAATTGAATGATGGTTATTCCATTATGAATTTTCAATATTTTCACTTTTTGTCATGTGAGAAATTCAATAATCTTTCCATCGATATAAGATTTGCCCAAATCTGATAACCGGGTCAGAAGTTATGACTATTTCAGGTTTCCGTCGTAAAACAACACCATATTAGTCAGTGGAGTGCTGCGCCACAAGAGATAATGGCATTTGAAAAATTCTAGTAGGGGTCCACGATTATGGCTCATCGTGCCAGGCCCTAAATTCAGAATTGTCCATTTTCCAGTGTCTCAGCGCGATTTCCCCCGCGTTGCGCCAAAGTTCCAGGTCATAAAGAAAGTGGCAAAGCGATGGCCTCGCATCGTGCCATCCCTCAATTTCCCAATTGTCAAAATCCAGTGACACAACGCGATAGTGCCGCATCGCGCTAAAGGTCCAGTTTGAGAAATATTTACAATTTTAAAAGACGCATCCAAAGGTTAAAAGGGTCAATTTCCTACCCCTATTTAAATCCAATAACACGTGATTTAGCTATTCTTCACCCAAAATATACTAATTTCTCTCAAGTTTCTCTCAAGAAAAAGCTAGGGTTTCTATTGGATATTTAAATTCAAGAAGGCTTCACCGTCAATCCTCATGAAATCATGAACTAAGGTATGCATAGTGTCCATTCATGCACTCCTTTCATCCATGAAGCCCAAGAATCCCTTTTTGTAAATTCAAGTTTATGGATTTTCTTATGAATTTCATGATTGGGCTGCTCTTGTTCATGTGGATAATGAGAAATTGAATTTACTCCATGTTGGGTTATAAATTCAATGTGGGTTAAAGTATTATAGATATATATTCATGCAAACCTATGACTAAACCCTTGAATGATGAAATTAGAATTAAACCATAATGTTTATTTATTGTACAATGATGTTTACATGTACTATGCCTACAATCTATTTGATTAAATGCTTAAATGAAGGAAAAGTGCCTAAATATCATGATACCATGAAATCCCCATGTATGTACAAGTTTATGCCTATCACACGTTTGATGAAATGCTTCTAATGTGGTATGGACTATGGTGTTAGTTATATGTTCAATTAAGTTATGCTTGGTCAGTTTCCTTCCATCGAGTCCTGGGGGTACTTGTACCCGAAATATTAGCTGTGTGCCTAGAGCCAATGTCATGTTTTCACGTTACTCTCAGTCAAGATATGAATTCTTAGACTTCAGACAGTCTTATGACTCAGGAAATCTCCATGATCTCATGAACTCAGTTAGTTATCAGATATTAGTAGTATTCCGTCAGTCAACGAAATTTAGTAATTCAACCCATGTTTAGTTCAGTAAATTCTGTTAAGAGTCTATTCAGATGGGAATAAGAATTAGCACTGAGTGAACCCAAGGATAGGAACACACACTATTAGATGAGGATGTGATTCTTAGAAGTCATCCTTGCATTCCAGAACTATGTAGTCAACATAGGTTGAGACATCAATTCTTTCCGATGAGGGTTGATGAGGTGGATAAAAACTGTTAGATAAGGGCCCCACCATTCTCATATAGGGGACACTATCAGATGAGGGACGTCCACAGCTTGTCCTTATCAGTGCCGCGGTATTGTCACCCTTCCAATTAGGGTTACAGATTAGACTCCAACTCAGCCATAATGGTGTATCAGGGGCATGTCGGTTAGATAACTACTTCCCACAGTTTCTTGATACAGAATCAAGACTATCAAATATAGCTAATCAGTCTCAGTAATATAACTCATATAGTTCTTCAAATTTTAGGACTGTCAGATACAGTCAACTCAGATATAGTACGAAACTCAGATAGTTCAATCAGATTCAAGACTGTCAGATGCAGTCACTCATGTTATCAGTTATATTCAGATTTAGTAATCATGTTATCGCAGTATTAGTGTCAGCTGTTATGTCTCATGCATGTATTCTCACGCTCATGATAGTTAGTTAGTTATTATTATTATTCATGCATATGAACCCCATGCATTCAGCCTACCTCATATGCATACCAGTATATTCAAAGTACTGACTCATTTGCACTATGGTGTCCTATACCATAGGTTCATAGACATGAGCTCTAGAGTAATAGTTGATTCAAGATATCCGCAGACAGAGTTAGAAGTGAGCCCTCATCTTTCGAGAACATGATTATTGCCCTATTATCTCATTAATCAGTTTATTAGTTGTAGTTAGTTGGGGACATGTCCCATTAACTCCTTACTCAGACATTTCAGTTAGTTAAAGTCTTTCTAGACTATCCTGTTTCAGTTTTCAGTATGTTTAGTTTTGTTTTGGGTATTCTATTACCCCACTCAGATGTTATATCATTTAGATCATATTCAGTATTGAACCTTATGGCCTTTCAGTGCATGTTTCTGCATTATTATGTCATATTATGCAGTGTACATGTATAGATATCAGTCTTTTGTTAGCTTGTGGTCCTTCGGGGTCATGAGCACCGTTTAGCATTTCGAGCACCAGGCTTAGGGCTTTACAATTCTAAAGGTATTTTGAGGTATGACGGTCGTACTTGTATTCTACGGAGGTCAATGGGAGCAACACTTAGATTTGGTTGAATTCAACAAAAAAAAATAGCAACAAACCCAGTGTATTCCTACAATGTAGGGTCTAGGGAGGGTAAGACGTACGCAGTCCATACTATTACCTCCAAAGAAGTAGAGAGGCTATTTCCGATAGACTCGCAGCTCAAGGTAAAGAATAGTAAACAAGGGGATGTATGGCGTAACAGAAAGGGCGTAAGAAATTATAAAATATAAATCAAAGAAATACAAAATAAGAGCAATAAGAGCTTTGGTTGAATTCACATATAATACTTGACACGACTCAAAAACCAGGGGATATGATGGACCTTGTCACAAAATGCCATGACAAGTAAGCTTATCACCAAAATCAATATAAAAGTGAAATCACTACAAAAACACAAGACAAGGCTTCTAGGGTGAAGCCGAGATTAAAAAACTTTATAATAGCAGAAATATAATCAAGGATAGCAAACCAAATCTAAAAATCCGGGGCCACTTTGTAAGAACCACTAATACAACTTAAAGCTAGAATATACATAGGATAGACAAAATTAATAAATTTTGTCACTAAGTACTATAAGAAATAATCTAGATAAGAAAAGGTAGTTGCCAACACTAGATGCATACATCAACCGCTACTAGGGGTGTCAAATGGGCGAGTTGAGTTGAGATTGTAAATATTAAATGGGTTAAATTAGATATCGGGTTGGGTTATGACCCGCCTAAATTCACTTTGGGTTTAATTGGGTAAAAATTTGGTTGGGTCTTGACCCGCCCAATTTAGCCCGCTTAGTCTAAAAAATATTAACGTATTGATATTTAACTCTTGTAAACCCATCTCAAAAAAAAAAAAATATGGATGGGGTTGGGAAGTTAGGTGGTTAGGTAGAGAGTAGTGGTGGGGTAAGATTTTTTTTTAAATTTAATTTGTTAAAATAAATAAATTTATTTTTTGGGGAGGGGCATGGGGTAGGGGGTCGGGGGTTAGGAAGGGGTTAAGGTATGAATTTTTTTGTTTTAAAAAATATTCTTTTTTAAAAAATAACTTTAGGGGAAAGGGGTATGCCATGGGGGTATAGTGAGAGAGTTAAGGGTGATGAAGGTGGGGTAGTAATTTTTTTAAAAAATAATTTATTTAAATGAAAAATAATTATTTTTTTAAAAAATAGAAGTCGTGTGGGTATGGGGGTGGGGGTGTTTGGTGTGGGGTGTGGGGGATAGGGAAGGGATGGGGGTTGAGGTCAATGTTTTTTTTTCAAAACAAAAAGAAATTTAACATTTTTTAAAAACCATATTGTTCTTGGGGATGGGGTATTGTCGTATATGGGGTGCAGGGGGTAGGGGGAGATGAAGGTTGGGGAAAGTGTTTTTTTTTTAATAAAAAAATTATATTTTTATATTTAAAAAATATTTCTAAAAAATGTCTTATTGGGAGGGGTAGGGGATGCGGTGAAAGGGGGGGTAGGATTTTGATCATGAGGTAAGCAAGGATTTTCAATTTTTTTTCAAAAAGAGGTAGAGGTGGGATAAGGGTATGGGGATGAGGTGTGGTGGGGGCAAAAAAAATTATAAAAAGCTTTTTAAGAAATAAAAATAATATATTAAATGAAGGCGAGGTGGGGGTGGGGTAAGTTGGGGTGCAGTGGAGCTGGGGTGAGGTGGATCATTTTTAGAGTGGGAGGACACATTGTTGCCTGTTTTCCCCCAATTTTATTAAAAAAATCATTTTCTATTAAACATGTTGAAGTAGAGATTGAATTGGGCTCATTTGAACCTAATTTAAAAATTGGTTGAGACTTAATGGCTTGAGATTTACCCAATAGTAAATTATCTTGAACCTAACCAATTAAATATTGGGCGGGTTGGGCAGGTCAACTCAATTTAGGTTCATTTTGACACCTCTAACCGCTACCTCAAATAGACCCTAAATGCTGACTGAATCAACTATCTGTCTGGCGCATGCAAACTTGGATTTGCACCGAAAGAACACAGTTGGGATGAGTATGGTCTACTGGTACTCAGTAGATATCATAGGCCAACTGAGTAAAGTAGAAAATAAAGCATATAAACATCAACTATGGGCACGTCACCTACAATCAAAAAATGTCCCAAACAGTATACCACACCGTCTCCACAGACAGTTTACTATATACACATGTAACCAATACAAGTACAAGAAGAAAACACCGATATACACGTATAGAAAGTACAAGTATGGAAAAGAAGACAAATAGGAAGATATCACATCAAGAATAGAAATACAACACAAAATAAGAACAACATATATGGGGTGCAATGAAGATGATGATTATTATGATGATGCATGAGGTCGGCGCACAACTTCTATATACACCCACCGAGCTCTACACCCAGGAAGGACCCATGAGAGGTTCGTCAACCCATACCTACAAAGCTCTGCTCCCTGGTAGGACCCATGGACGGTTTATCAACCCATATACAACTAATATCTTATACCAATATCCCTAAATCCTCTTTAGTACATGCATCGGTAGAGGGCTTTTAAAGATGTCGCATTTTTTGTCAGAAAAGCTAGTATTTCCCTATTACCATAGTGGTACCAATGTTTCATGAATGAACATTATATGAGGATGCATGCTCACACTCACTAAAAAGAGAATGTCCAATGTCAACCAATATATCAACCATGGGAGTGAATAATCCACTCAATCAACCAATCATCCATAATCTAATACGATCTATAAACCATCAATAAAACATGCAAGAAATGTCATTGATACCACATAAATTAAAATCTAGTCTTTTTTCATCAAAAATAGGGCAATCAAACATACATATATCAATATCAGGATAACAATATCATACAAAACCCCACACGGTCACTCATAGCACATAATGTCTTGAAACCACCAAATATTATTCACATAGGCCTCCACATGGGCTTCCATGGTACAACCTTATACCCATAGCATACTTTTATATTATTATTAACTACCCTTCTCAGTCTGAAGAATGTTAAGATATAACCTACCTTAAATTCCAAAAACCATACCAAAAATCCTTCAATATGGAGATTTTCCCTTGTTATTGGACTTGGAATCAACAAAAATATCCAAATAGAGAATCTATGTGTCAAAAGAAAGCCAATGATACTCATATTGCATATTTTTGAGTCGGGATCAAAATAGATCCCCTAAATGGGTTTTTGGAAAAAAAGGTAAAATAGTAATTTTATTTTAGGAACATGTTCCCTATACTCATAGAAGTTCACAATTGAAATCCATGCAAAAACGAGTTAACAAGAAGTTCAAATCAAAGAAAATCTATTTTCAAGCGTTACTAGCAAAAATCCTCAAAACCCTTTTTAAAAGTCAAGAATTTGAAGATATTTTGAAGATGAAATCGAGATAAAAATGATAACTAAAATATTAGAAACTTACCCATAGAAGAAATGTTGAAAACTCCTTTGGAGTTGTCCAAATTTGAGCTCCTATGCCATAAAAATTGTGGAAATTATGTTTTGATTCTCAACTTGGGTGGAAATCATGAAAAATAAAATATAAGTTCTTGATAAATGCAGAAAATAGAGATCTAAATTGATATCTAATGATTCCATGAGAAAAATGCATAAAAAATTTCTAAAATTGGATATTCCTAGCTCCCAAAATATTTAAAATATGAATTTGGGTCGTATACTCAGCGATGGTTGCTTAAGCGACTCTTTGATCGCTTAAGGGACCTGGTCAAAGGGTAAAAATGTCATTTAGGAGGCCAAATTTTTTCTTAAGTGACCCAGCCAAAAGGTCAAAGGTTCGATTTTGTGAGCACACCAGCACCAACAATGTAAAAACTTATTTTTGACCCTTGGAACACACCTGGAACCCTATGAACATGATAAACTAGTGAATTTTGATTTTAAAACAAATTTTGGACCTAATGGAATCACAAAATTTATGAAAAAGGTCATCATCACAAAATTGACCCTTGGGATCCTATTTACATATTTTTGAAGCAAATATAGAAATTGGATCTAAAGGCCATGAAATTGAACCAACCCCAGTACTAACCTGATATAAGAAGGACAAAGGAAACAAGAAACAAACACCAAAATTAGCCCACAAGTTCAAGAACCCAAGGACCTATTTGATGTCCACACTCGGATTCACCACAACAGCAAAAAGAACGAGATATAAAGGTGTATTTGACACCAAAACAACCATCAAAACGTGATGAACACAAGAAGATAGACAACAATATGTTAAGATCAATAACAACAACTAACGTCTTACAATAACAAGAACACAACAACTACACAAGATTACAAGAAATGGAAAGATAGTAGTGAGACATAAACTACTACAAGCACTAAGACCTAAGATGTACATTAAACATCAAAATCCATAGAACATGTAATAGAAACACCTACACTTTTCGTGGACACAAGAGGGATCTCGATCCTTCAAGCACCCCGCATTATAAGCCAAGAACAAACAACACAAGTGAATCCACACTTGGTGTTCACCTAATTTTGGGTTGCCTCTAAAAGAAAGAGAGGACTTGTGTTTCAAAGTGTCTTATGACTTACAACATCATGAAAAAACTACTAATGAAACCCTAAGAGGTCCTATTTATAACTATTACAAAATAAAAGATAAAATGTCCAAAATGCCCTTTAAGAGCTAGCCGCCCTTTAAGTGTATTTTAGGGGCTGCCTTATTGTGTTCAAAGGCTCCTCTTTACACTTCATGTGTGAGATTAGGGTCGTTTTGATATATTTTAAGTCCTTCACTCGCACACTCCAAGTCTCGGATTCATTACACTCTCACATGCATCTATCTCCGTGGTCTTACTTGTATTATCCTTCCCTCCTTAAAAAGGATTCGACCTCGAATCCATGCTTTGCAAAATCAAAGAGAGACGAACAAGCACACTTCCTCATGGCATGAAGGTTAGGGTTAGGAAAAATAAACAATAGTGGTATACACCCAAAACACTCAAAACAATCCACATAAAAAAGAAAAAAAATCAAGGACCTTTTGAGTTCAAGTCTCGGCCAACAACAAGTCTTGTCATGCCAAGACGGTTCGTATTTGACATATAACCAAGAGTCCTTAGTTTTAAAATTTATGATGCCATCGACAAATTCAACAAGGACTTGGGTATGATAAGCATAAAAAAGAAGCGCACCAAAGATGAGAGTAAATCTTCCCCACCCTAAGATAGCACCAGGATTAAATGGGAAGAGGGTCCATAGAGACGGGTCTAGACAATACTCCCATTTCCCGTAGTTTACCATAACTACACGGCCTATTCTCTATACTGGCATACAAATCATCACAAGTAAAGAGATAGTAGAGAAAAGTGGCACTCAAGTCTACTTCTACTATGGTGTCCTCGGGAAAGTTGAGACTACACATGCCTTGCCCGTAAGAGTACTCTCATCTTCCAATAAGAAATTTCCATTTTTTGGACGAATGTTGTCGCACCATAGTGGGTTGGAATATAGGTTATAACCGCCAAGGTGAGCTATGCCGTCAACATTACTTGCACCACTAGGTTCATTAGGAGGGATTAAACTATCTTCAAAGAAGACATTATACCTAAAGAGAGATAGTTCTACTCCACGGGCAGATTTTGTCCTAGCAATATCAGTATCTATAAGTTCACTATCAAAATTTAAAGATGTTTCAATCTCCTCTCTAAGAGGTAAAACCGTAACTATACCCTTTTGGCCATTAATAGTCACATCACGGCATTCTAAGTTCATGGGAGTGTAGGGACTAGTATTTTTACCTTGTAGCTCACATGAGCTACGACCGTCATCTTGACATGTGTTTAGGCAGCCCATGTGCTCCCTTCGACCTACCATACGATCCAACCTTTCATTTGCCATAGCCAAGTATCGAGAAATAGTGTAAAGGTGGGCCAAAATAACACTTGTAACATCATTGCCCAAGGTTGGAGAGGTTGAAGCCTCGGGTTCCATTGAAATTATACCTAAAAAAACAAAACAAAATTACAAAAAAAAATTAAATAAATAATAATTGGTTCACAAACTCCACACCACACTCTCTCTCACGCCTTTATCATCTCATACTTGGTTTCACAAATGTTGAAAGACGGCTTGTACTTCGTGAGTGATTAGGGGATGAGTCCACCTTGGTCTGAAATAGATTTTCATTAGAGTTGACTCAAATAAAATTTGTTTTAGACTTGAACCAACAAGATACAATGACATTACAAAAGAGAAAAAAACACACAAGGAACGTAGACACGAACAACGGATTCAAGAACTAAGTTACAAGCTAGTAGGAGATTACTAGGTTGTCAATTAGTGTTCGAACCAACAAACGAAACTAGGAAACAATAAAATGAAACTAAGAAATCTGAAATTTGACCATTAAGTAGTTTTGGAGGGTAGTGATGTGGCAGCCCAAGTGGCAGCCTTGGATTGGCCTTTAGGAGTTGTTGAAATTTCAAAAATTTCTTGCCTCAAAGTTGTATTGATCATTCTTCAATTTTAGATGAGTGGAATTTCGGCTTTGGTGGAAACCAAACAAGACTTTGGAGCCCTTTTCAAAATTCAAAAGGTTTGACTCTTTTTCACTCTTTTGGCAAGACGACCTTTTAGGAAGTCTTGTCTCTTTTCCTTTTTGGGACAATCTTGAAAAGTGACTTTACTCTCTTTTAGTAACAAGACTTTTGGGAGCCTTTTTATTTTCCTTCTTATTTTGTGTTGTCTTGGAAATGTTTCCAAGATAATAAAAGACCACTACTTCTTTCTCTTGAATTTTGAATCAAAATACCCCTCTTTGAAGAATCTTCTTCAACACAACATGAAGATGGTAAGAATACCAAGAACACCTCATTTGAATTTTTTTTTTGAGTTCTAGTTGCACATTGGACCCCAACCATCAACAACATATGTGCAAGGTCAAGTCTACAACAACCAAACATCAACAACAACACCCAAAAACAACACACACGGCCAAATTAAAATCCAAAACAACAAGAACAAAACCACACGACAACAACAATGTTCACAACAACAATATCACAACAAGGCTCAAACTAAGATCAACTCAAAGTGTTAGTGAAGAACAAAACTAACACTACAAACACACAAGACAAGTAAAAGACTCCTAAACCTACACTCAAGAAAAAATATCAGCCAAGAACCCCACAAGACAACAATTTCGGCCAAGAACACAAATACAAATAGATTTGCTTCTTTTTGAATTTTTCTGTTTTCAACACTTTATTTT
Organism: Capsicum annuum; assembly: GCF_002878395.1. Classification (NCBI taxonomy): domain Eukaryota; kingdom Viridiplantae; phylum Streptophyta; class Magnoliopsida; order Solanales; family Solanaceae; genus Capsicum; species Capsicum annuum. The sequence continues at coordinate 121,938,510 of NC_061120.1, forward strand.
TATTTTCAAGTTTACAAGCCCAAGATTGTCTTGTGGGAACAAAATCAAGCCATGTTTTGATACCAAATGATACAAGAAGGATCAATCAAACACGAAACACACACCAAAATTAGCCCACAAGTTTAAGAACCCAAGGACCTATTTGATGACCACTCTCGGATTCACCATAACAACAAGAGGAATGAGATACAAAGGTGTATTTGATACCAAAACAACCACCAAAATGTGATGAACACAAGAAGATAGACAACAATATGATAAGATCAATAACGACAAATAACGTCTTACAATAACAAGAACACAACAACTACACAAGATTGCAAGAAATAGAAAGATAGTAATGTGAAATAAACTACTACAAACACTAAGAACTAAGACGTATATTAAACATCAAAACCTATAGAACATGTAATAGAAATACCTACACTCTTTGTGGACACAAGAGGGACCTCGATCCTTCAAGCACCCCATGTTCTAAGCTAAGAACAAACAACACAAGTGAATCCACACATAGTGTTCACCTCGATCTTTCACTTGCACACTCCAAATCTCGGGTTCATTACACTCTCACATGCTTCCATCTCTGTGGTTGTACTTGTATCATAACACAAATTTGACCTCTCAAATTCAATGGCGATATTAGATTTTCGAAAAAGCATCATTTTCACAAAATTAACACTCGAGACCTAATTTCATAACCTTTTAAATATAGGGTCGAAATATGATTTAAAAGTCATACAAATCATATCAACTATGTTACCAACCAAAATATATTTTCTAAATATGCTTGCACTATCCGTTTTGCCATCCAATGCACGGATCAATAAATATTGATCAAAGTCAACTATAAGGCATTTTAAGCCAATAAAAACCATAAAGTCGAACAAATCATACCAAAATGCATTGGAAATTGTGCCAATCATCCCCACATCCAAGAAATAGCACAAAGCAACTATGGGAATAGATAAAATGGTTAAATCACAAAAAAATGAATAGTTCACAAATGTTACCAAAAATCAAATCATTAAATCATCCAACACTAAAATTCTAGTTTGTCCTCAAACTAAAGGCAAGGAAAATACCTGAATCAGCAATGAGCTCGAGATACACCACGCATATCAGACTCGACCTCTGAAGTAGCATTATCTATAGGTCGATGGCTCTACTGGGCCTTAACCAATGGAATATCTTTAGAACATAATCGTCTAACATTCTTGGGTAAAATGGAGATGGGCTCTACAAAGAAAACCTCTCATCTAAATAAACTGAATCCCAACAAACGATATTAGACTCATCTGGAATGCAATGCTGAATACATACTAAAATACATTGGACATTGTGCCAATGATCGCCACATCCAAGAAATAGCACAAAGCAGCTACTGGAATGGATAAAATGGTTAAATAACACAAAAATGAATAGTTCACAAATGTTACCAAAAATTAAATCATTAAATCATCCAACACTAAAATTCTAGTTTGTCTTCAAACTAAAGGCAAGGAAAATACTTGAATCAGCAAAGAGCTTAGGATAATACCACGCATATCAGACTCGACCTCTCAAGTAGCATTATCTATAGGTAGATGGCTCCACTGGACCTTAACTAATGGAATATCTCTAGAACATAATCGTCTAACATTCTTGGGTGAAATGGAGATGGGCTCTTCAAAGAAAACCTCTCATTTAACTGAACTGAATCCCAACAAATGATATTAGACTCATCTAGAATGCAATGCTAAATCTATGAAACATGAAAACTATGATGATCAGCTTATAAATGTGGAGGCAATGTTAACTCACAAACCACATCCCCAATAGTTCAAAGGATCTAAAAATGTCCAATATACTTAGGCTAAGCTTTCCCCTTTTCCAAAACCTCATCACACCATTCATGGGCGACACACGAATGAAGACACGGATACTAACACCAAATCTCAAGGAATAAAGTCTACAATCCGCATAACATTTATTCCTACTATATTCGCTCCTCGAAGTCTATTTTGAATGACCTAAAATATATCCAAAGTCTCACAAAGCAAGTCCATAGCTTCTGGTCTAATCTCTAAAAACTCAAACCAACTAATTGGAGAGAGATAACATCTGTCGTATAAAGCTTCATACAAATCCTCGAAAGGGGCCATCTCAATACTGGAATAGTAGCTATTATTATATGAAAACTATGAAAAAGATAGATAATTCTCCTAAAACCACTAAAGTCAATTACACAAGCGTGGAGCATTTCCTCCAAAACGTGAATGGTCTACTCCAACTGACATCGGCCTAGGAAGGAAATGTTATACTAAGACAAACCCAATTAACCAACTCCTCCTTAAAGGTCTTTCAAAAGTGAAATGTGAGTAGTGAACCTTGATCCGAGATGATAGATACCAGGACACCAAAAGGATGGACTATCTTATGAATATAGATAAGGAAAAACCTCTCAACACTAAAAAAATTGAACTAGAATGAAGTGAGAAGATTTAGTCAATCTAATCATAAATAACCAGACACTGTCAAAACTATTAGAAGTAAAAGGTAACCCAGTCACAAAGTTCCTAGTGGTTCGTTCCCATTTGTACTCTAAAATGGGTAACCTTTGAAGCAAACCACTAAATCTCAAATGTTCAGTCTTCAACTGCAAGAAACATTTGCAATAATCTACAAAAACTGCTATATCCCTCCTTATACCACCCACCAATAATGTTGTCTTAAGTTAAGAGACATCGTAGTCACTCCTGTATGAATGAAATATTTAGAATAATGTGCCTCCTCCAAAATTAGTCTAATCTAATCACACACTCTTGGCACACAAACTCCACCTCTAACACTTAAAATTCTATCTGAATCATGTAAGGCTTCCTTAGCCTCACCACTCAGTACCTTACCCGATCACTCTAAACTTGATATTATCAAATTAATGAGCCTGAAACTATATCAAAGAAAATTTAGCTTCCATGAATGTCAAAATACATCCACGTATGGAAACATCAAGCCTAACTATTTGGGTATCCAAAGACTGAACCTCCAAGGCCAAAGGCCTCTCCTGAGTCAAAAATGCTCCAAGCTACCCATGCTAGTTGACTTTTGTCTCAAGGCATCTGTAACCACATTATTGTTGGCCCAATGATAAAGAATAGTTCAATAATAATCCTTAAGCCATTCAATCCAACTACAATACCTCATAATAAGAACTTGCTAGGTGAAAAAATATTGATGGCTACGATGACCAAAGAAAATCTTAAAACAGACTTTATTCAAATAGTGCCACAAAAACTTTAAAGAAATCACTACCATGCATAAATACAAATCATGGGTAGGGAAATTTCTCTTATGGGGCATCAATAGATAAAAAAAATACACAATTACCTTACCCTCCTATATCAAAAAAATAGCTAACCCAATACCTGGAGTGTCATAAAGATGGTAAAACCCATGTCCTCCTTGGGAAATATCAAGATAGGATGTAGAGTCAACAAATCTTTGTGCTTTTGAAAGCTCTCCCTACATACATCAAACCACTAAAAGGAAATATTCTTCTAAGTAAACTTAGTCAATGGAGCTATAATAGATGAATAACTCTTAAAAAATGCCGACAATATCAAGATAAATTAACAAAACTCATAATCTCGGTAGGAGAGGTAAGCCTAGCCAATCACAAACCACTGTATTTGTCACAACCTGATCTATGAGTCAAGATGGCACCTACTCTATTTTATCAGTAGGTAAGCCCAACCGTAATCTAAATTTAAACATAATGGGTTAACATGGTGGAAAATTCCCAACATTGGCAAAACTCAACAACCCAACTATAAACAAAACAAGGTATTTAAAATAGTTAAAGATAATCATTATAGATACCATCCCACGACCTAGTAGTGCCAGTACAAGAGCATCTAGTAATAATAATACAACCTAAGTATCTAGAATAGTCAATATTATTTGTCTCAAAACAAAAGACTAAACATATAAAGATGGAAGAAATAGGTAACTCCGACTTCAAGAGCTCATCCTATCTCAGGCTATCAACATAACACAAACGTCGATTAATGACGGTAACTAGTACTCCAATCTAAACCAAAGAGGTACAAAAGCATAGTATGAATACCAAATCCATGAATACTCAGTAGGCATTATAAACTGACAGAGCTAAATCATGATATAAATATGATAAAATGCAAGATAACATAACTAAGTCAAGGTATGGAAACACTTGAAGTAACTCAAACATCAATACACATAAACAAGTAAATGAAAGCATAACATAACATAAAGTATCAACACAAACAATCATAACTATAAAATTGGCTCTCATATGCCAATTAGTGCAGAAAAGTAAATAACCCATTGCAAGCCTTTATTATCCTGAAAAGTAGAAACAAGATAGAGTAACCCACCACCATCATTTATCACCTCTTATAATATAATTAGAATTCCTCCACGTCATGTTATACTATAAACATCGATGTCCGTATTAATCATTTTCCAATTAATCAATGCTTATCAACTAATCATCATGTATTAATTGTTCATCCTATATTAATTAAAATTCACCTATTAACTAATCTTTATATGTCAGCTGATCATCACTTATTAACTAGTCATTATTTATCAATTAACCAACATTTGTCAACTAGCCAATATTTATCAACTAATCATTATATCAGTAGGGTCTATTCATATCAAACTATATTATAACTATTTTCTCATTTTCAACTTAGCTGGATTGTCAATCTCACACCCCTATGTCATCAAATCATAATAAGTCTATCATCATAGTATAATACATATAGGCAAATTCAAACTAGTATGCATATTCAATAATATCCTCATAAATATCTTCATAATCATCTTCTGGTTATGCTGATCATCTATGTCATCATAACCATATTCTGGCCTTGTCGGTCATATATATCATCATAATCATCCTCCAGACTTTCCAAACACATATATATATACATATATAATAATTATCCTTTCTACTTGATGAGCATATATCTCATCATAATTATCATCTGGCTATGTCGAGCATATATATAATCAATTTCATTATTAATATGGATAATAGGAAAATCAATAGAGTACTTAATAGCATATCTATAAACATAATATATTAATATGATGAATAATCATAACTAATAGCATGATTGTTAATATAATAAATAAACATGATCTTTGGCATAATCAATAACATAATCGCTATTATAATCAGTAGCATGCTCTTTTGCCTATTGCATAATCCAATATAGTCATTTAATATGATCCCTAGCATAATCCATAACTTATTAGTACAGTACCATATCATGTTAAACAAATAATAATATCAATGTTATTCAATTGTGAGTAACACTTTGCACTAAGTGAACACAGGGATGATGGATCCCCCATCAATTTGGCATGACTCATTAGTAGAAGTCCCTAAGTTCCAAACCTACGAAGCCACTGTAGTTTATGAGAGCACCCCTTTAGTAGAGGCATAACACCCTCAACCTTTGGGATATCAGCTTTGTGGATCCATATTATCAATTATGTGTTGGTACCTTTGGCAAGGTACCAACACCCTTTCAACTAGGGTTACAGGTTGGACCCTTATAGCTCAGATTAAGGCATGTTGGTTGTAGTTTTCTCCCATAGTCTCTGAATAACATTCAGACCATATTAGAATAAGTTTCCATGATCAAGTATAGGTTTATCAGTATTTAGTTGTTCAGTTTTACAGATTTATCAGTTCACATTTTACTTGGTTTTGCTTTCTTTTTACATGTTCATTGTAAAGCCTCGAAAGTACCCCCTGGACATCACACGGTACTCAAGATTATGAGTAGTCTTAAGTTAACCCTTTGATCCTTCAAAACTTGGAACTCATGAGAAAAGTAATATTGACATATGAAATCTGAACATAACTGAGTATTTAGCTTAAAAGTCTTTAACACTGACACTTTTGAACGTAAGAAGAAAATAGTCAAACAAGCCTCTACTTCTATCTAGAGAGCCACTTGGACAAACCCCAGCAGACTCGAACATAAATAGAAAATAAGTAACCAAAACACTTCATCAATATCAAAGTCTGATATACTGGGTCCTCAGACTATGAGGACTCACCAAAAGTCAACATGTAGGTGATGATGCCTGCAATCAATCGCGCTGCTGGAACTGAGCACCAGGACCTACATTATCAGATAATGTAGCATATAGACAGATATGTGGGTCAGTACCTATTAAATGTAATGAGTATGTGTTGGTGAATGTAAACGTAAAATAATAACTGAGTATTCAGATAAACTTTTAATAATGCATGCTAAGTGTAAATGACTCACCTTGAGATTGAATAAAACAAAGACTGTAAAATCATAAACATGAGTAATGAAGCATAAGAATAAACTTTGTGAGTCATTGCACTTAGTTCTAAAAGCTTTACTTTTATTATTTCTTAGGGAGGTTCTTCTGACCGACATAAACCATATGAGCTATGATAGAGTTCAACATCTTACCTATATTAGTGAGAGCAGTTCTACACTTGCCATCGGAATAGAACCCTAACTTGAGTAATCACTATACTTAACTAATATTAAGACTTAAACCTATGGTGGCACGTAGTTTTAGGGCATGTGACCTCTTACTCATACCTCACTCGGTTCTTCTTACTAATCCCTTATTACTTATATGCTCATACTTTAGAAAATCCACCTTACAATAGCATAAGGGTTTATAGAATGAAAATTAGTTATGCTTCTCTTTACTTTAAATCATAATCAAGATGAACAAATGTAGATTCCATATATTATCTTAAGATCAAAAGATCAATCTTAGAATTATATCAGAAGGATGATAAATGATTGTGGATTTCAAGATTATCTTAGAATCAAAAGATTCGAACTTTTCTTGTAAACTTAGTTCTCAAACTCAAGCCTTGAATTTTATACTTTCTTTTATATAACTTGTAATACAATATGATTCATAAAACTCAATTGAAAATCATTAATCAATGTTCAAATCAAACTCATGATATACAAATCATAATTGAGAATCTTCAAGTCAAAACATAGATAGATGAGAACATGTTTGCACATTAATTCTTCAATCACATGATAATCTCATAAACTCAAACAAGATAGTTTGGGTATGAACCCTAATTTATAAATCATATTAATTTAACTTTAAAAAATGTTTTGGGCATAAAAATGAAAGAATATCCCTATTCATAAACCCCACATACCTTAAAGTTCTTTGCTTGGTGAAATAAACTTGACCTTTGAGACTTGGGAGATGATCTTGAGAAGAAACTCTGATCTTGTGCTTTCTCGAAGGTTTTTGAACTTGGGGAGCTTGAATTCTTAATTACTTAGGGAAAAAGGAATTGAATTTATTCTTGGGGAAAGGAGGAGGGTTTTCTTGAGAGTGATTTTGAGATTAAGGTTCAATAATTCCCTAAAAGATGCCCCAAGTCATGTTATGGATGATTTGTATCAAGAGGGGGGGGGGGGTGACCTAATTGCCCCTTAATAATTTAAATCCACAATTGGATGCAACATCCTCACCGTGATACGATCATATCACAATTGAAGGAATCCTTCACCGCTATAGGGTAGATATGACGTCGGGACTAAATTCGCGACGTGAGCTTATCGTGGTGACCCACTGCTTTCGTGACCCAAACATGCCCCAATATTTTTAAGAAAATCCAAAACCCCTCCAGGGATTTTTTTTACATCCCTAATTTTAAATTAACTCAAAAACCAATATCTCAGGATTAGAAAGACCAAAATAAAAATCCTTACAGTTTAGGGTTCCTAAAATGACGAAGTCCCCAACACTTGGTGAAAATTTCAAGCCTTAAGCCCTTTATGCATGCAACTAGGAGCTGAATCGAGTTAAGAATATTACAAGGTATTACAATATCTCCCTCATGGGAACATTCAACCATAATGATGCTGGTTAGACTGAGAGTACTGAACTAAGGAAACTGAGATCATATACTAAACATAAATGACTTGGAAACTAATTACGAAACTGAGTCTGAAATATGATACATGAACTGAACTGGTTTCGCAAATGCATGCAATGACATGAGAATGGTTACATAGCTAGAATAGAGAATGAAAACGAATCAATCTAAAGAAAAATTGTAAACTCAAGCTGAATCTGAGTTTGCAGAGAAAAGATGAGGGTACTTGGCTCGCATATTTGCTTCTTCTTCCCTGGTAGCTCCATCAACAGAATGATTTTACCATAGAACTTTCACCAAAGGAACCTCTTTGTTCCTCAACCTGCGAGTCTAATGGTCAAGGATCTGAACTGGGATTTCTTTATAGGAGAGACTATTTTCCAGCTCTACACTTCTAAGGGCAAGACTGTAGCTGGGTCGCCAATATATTTCCTTAATAAAGATCTATGAAACGCGATGCACTAATGCCAAATATGTAGGTAACTCTAACTTATAAGCTACCATCCTAAAATAGCTTAAAATTATATAAGGGCCAACATAGCGAGGACTGAGCTTCCACTTTTAGCCAAATCTCTTCACTCCCTTCATAGGTGAAAATTTCAAATAGACTAAGTCACCAACACCAAACTCAAGATCTCCTCTTCTCACATCCTCCTAAGATTTCTGACAACTTTGGGATATCCTTAGCCTCTCTTGAATTAATTAAACTTTTTTCATAGACTCAAACACCGAATCTGGCCCTATCAAAATAGCCTCACCTATCTTGAGCCAACAAATAGAAGATCTACATCTTCTCCAATAGAGAGCCTAAAATGGATCTATCTGACTGCTGGAGTGATACCTATTGTTGTAGGCAAAATCAATCAAAGGTAAGTGTTCATCCCAACTTCCCTTAAAGTAAATAACACACGCCCTCAACACATCCTCTAAAGTCTAAATGGTCCTCTCTGCTTGGCCATTCATCTGAGGATGAAATGTCACACTGAGGTGAACATGGGTACAAAGACCCTTCTTAATAGCTTTCTGAAAGTGAGGTAAACTGAGTGCCTTTATCTGAAATAATAGATAATGGAACCCCATGCAACCTTACAACCTCCTTAAGGTAGTCTAGCATAATATTTAGCTGAATATAAAGTATTAACTGATAACAAATGGGCTGACTTGGTCATTCTAGATACAATGACCCAAATCAAATCGTGCTGACGATGCGTATGAGGTAATCTTGTTATAAAATCAATATTCACTACCTCTCACTTTCGAGTGGGGATGCTGAACTCCTAAAGTGTACCACTAGGTCTCTGGTGCTCAACCTTAGCATGTTGACAATTCAAACACTTAGCCATGAACTCTGCAATATCATTCTTCATACTAATACACCAATAGATTTCCTGCAAATCACGATGCATCTTAGTGGATCTGGGGTGAATAGAATGTCGTGCATCATGCACTTATGCTAATATTCACTATCTCAAGCGATCAACACATGGAACACATAGCCTGCCTTGACAATGAAGAACACCATCTCTCCATTGGGAGAAAACCTCTACTTTCTAACCTCTGACTGCCACCTTCAACTTAACCAAACTAGGATCCCTATCTTGCTTTTCTTTCACTTCGATAACTAATGAATATTCTGAACCATTCTGAACCATAGACTACCTTCATCTGGATCAACTAACTGAACACCTAATCTATCAAACTAATGGAACTCATGGACTAAATCCCAATTATTGTATACAATATGGGAAACACTACCTATAGATAATCTGCTAAGGGCATCTGCCACTACATTGGCCTTGCCGAGATGATACAACACACTCATATCATAATCTATCAACAACTCAAGACATCTCCTCTAACGAATATTTAGGTATTTCTGTATGAATACATACTATAAATTCTTGTGATTTGTCAACACATCAACATGAACCCTATAAAGATAATGATTCAAAACTTTCAAGGAAAAGACAATAGTTACCAATTCAAGATCATGGGTTGGATAATATTTTTTATGGGGTTTAAGCTGTCTAGAGGAATAGGCTATCACCTTACCTCACTTCATTAAAACATAACACAAAAAAACTCTAAAAGCATCATAATTTAATAAAAACCCATTGGGGCTATCTGCCAAAGTCAAGACAGGAGCGGAAGTGAGTCTAGTCTTCAAATCCTAAAAACTCTTCTTGCAGAAATCTAACCACTAAAATTTGAACTTTTTCTGGGTTAGCCTAAACATGAGGGAAGAACTAGAAGAGAACCCTTCAACAAACTGTTGGCAATAGACACCCAAACCTAAGAAACTCCTTATATTAGATGGAGAGACGAGTTTATGCCAGTTTCTCACTACCTCAATCTTTTAAGGATCAACTCGAATGCCATCACTAGAAATAATATGCCCGAGGAAAGATACTGATCTAAACTAAAATTATCACAACTGATAGTAATAAAGGGTCTGCTACACAACCCTTAGAGGGTTTGCATGTTCATTCTCTCTAATAGAATAGACAAAGATGTCATCAAAGAAGACTATAACAAACATGTACAAGTACCACGTGAACACCCTGTTCATCAAGTCAATGAAAGCTGCTAGGGCATTTGTTAGTCCATAAGGCATAACTACAAATTTGTTGAGGCCATACGAAGTTCTGAAGGCTATCTTTGGAATGTCACATTCTCTGACCCTAAGCTGATGATAGTCAGATCTAATATCTATCTTAGAGAAATAACTTGCACCTTAAAGCTGGTCAAATAAGTCATCAATCCTGGGAAGAGGATATTTGTTCTTGATTGTGACTTTGTTAAACTGGTGGTAGTTGATGCACATTTGGAGAGAACTATATTTTTTGTGAATGAAAAGGACTTAAGCGTCCCATGGAGAGATACTAGGCCTTATGAAACCTTTATCTAAGAGGTTTTTAAGTAATTTTTTTAACTCTTGAAGCTTAGCTAGATACAATATGAAGGGATGGAGATGGGATGAGTATCAGGGAGGAGATCAATACCAAATTCTATTTCTCTATCTAGAGGTACCCTTGGAAAATTTTCAAGAAAAACCGAGGGAAACTCATTGACTACACGGAATAACTAAACTGTCGGAATTTAAGACTTAGTATCTTTAACTCAAACTAATTGATAAATGCACCCCTTTGATATCAACTTTCTGGCCCTAAGATAAGATATCCAATGACCTTTAGGGAGACATAAAACTATGTTACCACTCACAAACTACCTCATCAGGAAACTTAAACTTCACAACACGGGTGCAACAATCTATTGATGCATAACATAAATAATGTCAATCCATGCCTAGAATAGCATGAAAATCTACCATTTCTAACTATAGTAGGTCTGTTAGTATGATTTTATGGAGGATAGTAATAGGACCCTTCTTATATACTCGTCTGGAAATAACTGACTAACCCACTGGGATGGAAACTAAGAAAGGGTTAGAGAGATTTTCAGGTATTGTCCCAAAATTTACCATAAGTCACATAAAAGAGATGTGATCTCAACTCTAACAACACATATACATCAAGATGAAAGGCATATAGCATACCAGTAACAATATCTGGTGAACTCTCTTACTACTATCAGAATGGTAAAGCATAGAAATGATTCTGGCACTGACCGCCACCGGTACTGGATGGTGCGCCCTGATGAGAAATTGGGCGACCTAGTAGAGCTGGTGCATTAGTAACCTGAGTCTGGGGATGACCATACCTACTTCACTGCTTAGCATATGGACACTTCTTAATTCCATTACCCAGTTTACCATACCCATAATAACCCATTTTTCCTAAACACTCACCCAAATGTATCCTCCAACACTTTGCACATATTGGATAATAGGATCTTCAACTCACACTGTTCTGAGACCTGGAATTAGAAGTATTTCCCCACTTCTCCTCCTCAGTCCTGGATGTAAGGGCACTGGCTGAAGATGGCACTGGCACTGAAGAATAACCCTAAAACTGCAAACGGTTTCCCCCTTCAGACCTTGGTTGACCATACTCAAACTTCCCCATCTAAGACTTCTTGTTTCTCTTCTCTTTTTTCTTTAACTTTTCTTCCTCAATCTGTTGAGCATTAGTCATCAACCTAGAAATATCCATATACCCAATAAGAATAGACGTCCTACTCTTCTTGACTACCAACTTAGACACCCCAGTATCAAACTTACTCATATGAGATCTAGAGTCAAATGTCAACTCGGAAGCATACTTAGATAGCTGAATAAACTTAAGGTAGTAATCTTCACCATCATAGAGCTCTGCCTCATGTTCGTGAACTCCTCCACCTTAGCTTACCTCATCTCACACAAGAAACCCCTATTAAGAAATCATTATGGAACACCTGCCAACTCGCACCTCCAAAAACCTATTCAAAAATGCATTATGAAAATGCATAATGCATTATGGAGCTACATTATCTCCTCAGCCTTCCTTCTACATAACAATCCAATCATATGCAAAATTCTTCAGCCTATAGGATGCCAATTCTGCTCTCTCCTTCTCAGTAACATACATGATCTGGGTGATCTTTCTTACCTCATCAATGAAGAGTTGAGGATTCTCATCAACCTTTGACCAAAAGAACACAGGTTGATTCATCATCATAAAATCACAAATTCTGGCTGCAGCTAGACTGTCATTTTATTAAAGTGGGACTACCACCTGATGGTTTCCCTGAACATTGACGTTCACAACTTAGGCCAACGCCTGAAAAGCAGCCCAAAATTCATCATGAGAAATGTTCTCATTCAAAGGCTCAGCTTGTAGGGGTGGTTTGTCACTATTTCTGCGTGCATTAGCTCGGGAGGTGGCATATTTTTTCACTTAAAAGCACGAGATAAACATATAAAGACAACTATAAGCACTTTGGATCATGAAAGAAATGTAGATTCCTAATTCATTTTGAAACCTCTTGCTAATAAATCTGGCGCACTTCACATCCATGATCAAGACTCTACATAACGCAACATCTCTGACTCCCTAGGAATGTTTAAAACCTTAGGCTTTGATACCATGTTTTTAATTCCCTGAAAGTACTCCCTGGACATCACACAATGCTCAAGACTATGAGTAGTCCCAAGATAATCCTTTGAGCCTTCGAAACGTGGAACTTATGAGAAAATTAAACTTGACATATCAAATCTAAAGATTACTGGATTAATATCTAAATTAAGAGTCTTTATCTTAAAAGTATTTAACACTGACACTTTTGAACTTAAGACAAAATAGTCACACAAGCCTCTACTTCTAACTAGAGAGCCACTGAGACAGACTCCATCTGAACTGAACATAAATAGAAAAAAAGGTAACTGAAACCCTTCGTCAATATCCAAGTTTGATAAACTGGGTCCACGAACTATAAGGACTCAACAATAGTTAGGATGTAGGTCATGATGCTTGTAATCAATGCGCCACTCTAACTGAGCACCAGGACCTACATTATAAGATAATATAGCACATAGTACCTTTGGAATGTAATGAGTATGCGAGGGTGAATGCATACATAAAACAATAACTAAATATTCATATAAACTTTCAATAATGCATGCTAAGTGTAAATGACCCACCTTGAGCTTAAATAAAACAAAGACTGCAAAATCATAGACATGAGTAATGAAGCATAGAAATAAACTTTGGGAGCCATAACACTTAGTTCTAAAAACTTTAATTTTATTCTTTATTAGGGAGGTTTTTCTAATTGATATAAACCATGTAAGCTATCATGGAGTCCAACATATTACCCACATAGGGGAGAGATATTCTACCCTTTCCCTCAGAATAGAACCTTAACTTGAGTGATCACTATACTTAACTCATATTGGGATATACACCTACGGTGGCACATAGTTATGGGGCATGTGACTTCGGACTCATACCCAACTTATTGATAAATACGATTCCCTTATTATTTATATGCTCATACTTAAGGAAATCCACCTTAAAATAACATAAGGGTTTATAGAATGAAAACAGTTATGCTTGTCTTTACATTAAATCACAACCAAGATAAATAAATGTGGATTCCATATCTTATCTTAAGATCAAAAGATAAATCTTTGCTTTGTATCATAAGGATGATAAATGATTGTGGATTTCAAGGTTTATCTTGGAATCAAAAGATTCAAACTTTTCTTGTAAACTTAGTTCTCAAACTCAAGCCTTGAATCCTATACTTTCTTTCATATAACTTGTAATACAATATCATGCTTAAAACTCAATTGAAAATCTTTGAAAATTTCAAATCAAACCCATGATACACAAATCATAATATAGAATCTTCAAGTCAAAACATAGATAGATGAGAACATTTATGCACTTTAATTCTTCAATCATATGATATTCTCATAAACTCAGACAAGATAGTTTGGGTATAAACCCTAATTTACAAATCATATAACTTTAACTTTAAAACAAGTTTTAGGCACAAGGAAGAAAGAATATCCTTGTTCATAAACCCCACACGCCTTAAAGTTCTTAGCTTGGTGAAGTAAACTTAACCTTTGAGACTTGGGAGATGATCTTGAGAAGAAACCCTAATCTTATGCTTTCTTGAAGGTTCTTGAACTTGGGGAGCTTGAATTATTTATAACTTGGGGAAAAAAGAATTGAATTTATTTTTGGGAAAGGAGAAGGGTTATCTTTAGAGTGATATTGAGAAGAAAGGCCAATAATGCCCTAAAAGATGCCACAAGTTGTGTTATGGACTATTTGGGTCACAGGGCAATTGCCCCTTAGTCATTTAAATCAAGAACTGGATGGAGCATCATCACCTCGACACGGTCTTATTATGGCTGAAGAAATCCATCACTATAATGTGATAGGTATGATGCCTAGACAAATGCCGCGATGAGGGCTTATATAAGTGATCCACTAGTTTCGTGAACCAAACATGCCCCAACCCTAATCTAAAATATCAAAAACTCATCCGAGGAATACATTTTACATCCCTGAATAAGAATTAACTCAAAAACCAATGTCTCGGGGTCAAAAAGACCAAAATAAAAATTTTCAAAGTTTAGGGTGCTGAAAATGACTATGTCCCTTACACTTAGTTAAAATTTCAAGCCTTAAGCCCATTATGCAAGAAACTAGGAGCTGAATTGAGCTAAGATTATTATAGGGTATTACATTCATGCATCCATGTTTAGTATCCACATGCATTTCAGTTTTCCCTACCTCACGTACTAGTATATTCAAAGTACTTATTGTATCCTTTCTTTTGTTCTATGTTGTCTTATAACATAGATTTGGAAGCTTAATTCCCTCAACACCCTTAGTCTTCTCAGTACCTCTCAGCACCAGTTTTGGTGGGTCTTCATCCATCGAGGCCAGGATATTTTAAGTTACTTTAAGAATTATACTTTATCTTAGATAGTTAAAGTTAGTTGGGGGTTCGTACCATCAACTCCTCATGTTTTAGAGGTTTTCAGAGAGACAAAGTTGTTTTCAGCTTTTGCTTTAGTCCATATATGTTGGGTGATGTTTCAATATTCCATTTTCATAGGATTTCTATCAGTTTAACATCTGCATATGACACCTTATTATTACATTACTTATTGATCAGATCAGGTATAGATCATGGGTTAGCTTGGGCTCATTTGTGGCCTAAAGCACCATGTTATGACTAGGGTATAGTCTCGGGTCATGACAAATCTTGGTATCAGCGCCTAAGGTTTTAAAGTGTCCTAGGGTTTCTAAAAGTAGCATTGAGTAGAGTCTTGTTGACATGACTTGAAGCAAGGCCTAGTCGTGTCTGGTGCCTCAACCCCAATCCAGACCGAAAACGACCCCCAATACCCAACCATAATCACCCTACACCCCATGTCGGATGAATTCTGAATATATAAATATATATATATATATATATATATATATATATATATATATTGATATATATAACATAATAAAATGGAACAATCATAAATCAAATACAGTAAAGCAGTGTCAGCCCTAATACCAATACCAATGTTAAGGCTGACACCAATACCAACACAGCCCATGCTAACCCAAAGTAGTCTCACAAAGCCTCTATCCAAAATCAAAACAACATCTGGTAGGGATATGCCCCCGACCATAGCAAAAAACTAAAAGTATATGAAATAATAAAAGTATGAAGAGAATTCCATAACATTAAATAGAGCTTGCCCGAGTATGGAAGCTCACCATTTCAATCTGACAAAAAGCTATCCCCGAATCTAATCACTAAGTAGGAGGAGTAGTATGGCTTGTTCCTTCATTGTGTGGTGATTCAGCGCCCGAAGACGGGTTAGCAGGTGAACGCTAGCATGTACTCAGGAGTACAGATAAAATAATACCAACATTTAAAACCAAGTAAATAACCATATGTAATCACATCCATATATATATATATAATTCATGCGAGAAAAGGGAATCGGGTTTTGTATGCATTTTAAACTTTAACTTGGGTTTGTGTAGCTTTACTGTCATAATCCTCCCATGGGATATATGGGTCCAGTGTTACCCCCTAAATAGGCCCCAGTGTAAGTAGCTGCCCGAACCAGAGATATCACAGGGGCCAGGGATTCCCTTGTACCCTTCCCCTACCGTGATAAATATATACAAGTATAACATAGGGGATTCCCATGTACCCCAAAAGTATAAGGTCACCATGACCAACCCTCATGTAGGCAAATATGAGTTTTTAGTGTCTGTCCATCAAACTCACACCTTCACAGTAAGATATCGCAACCCGCTATTATTGCCTAGTCAAAACCATTAGCACATAACCAACAAACCAATTTCGGAAGTTATTAACCAACGCTTTATGAAGTGGTATCGTCATACCAACTATAGCTTGTGAGCAATGTCATTAGCCAACACTTAGAGGATTCTTATGTATGCCACATGATTTCTAATTTACCAAAACCATGGCCACCAAAGCCTTACCAAATCATTTAAAACCATTTAAACCAATTTAGGTTCCATTACCATAGTATGCAATTCAATAGTTTCAATAAAAGTCAAAGGCAAAATAGTTCAATGGACCACTGTACAATGTCAGTTTTGTAAGTTGGACACTTCTACTTACATGTTTGTCATCTAGATCCTTGAACCCATTAAAAAGCAACATTTTACATTCTTTGACCGTTGACCTAGCCTATATGGCATTCAAATACTGACTAAAACAAAAAGAGTGTAGTCACTCGCTTGGGGTGTGGGTAGGGTTCAATTTTTGGCCAATTTTATATTAAAATAATTAAAAAAATATTAAAAAGGATAGTCAACTTTTTTCCAATTTTTTAAATTTAAAATACTTTAAAAAATTAAAAATTAATAAATTTAAAAATAAAAAATAAAAAAAAAGGCCACCCCACTTCCCACTCCCATTCAACCCCCTACCTCACCCATCCCACCCTACCCAACCATTTCCCACCCACCTCCAACCCCACCCCAGCGTCTTCCCACCCTTCATCCCACCCCAGCCCATCCAACCCCATCCAGTTCCTCCCCACGCTATCCATCCCCTTCCTACCCTACCCCAGCCCATCTAGCCCCTCCCCACCATACTCCAGCCTATCCCATCCCCCTCCTCATCACACCCCAGCCCATCCAGCCCCTTCCTTCCACACCCCAGCCCGTCCAGCCCCTCCCCACCCCATCCTAGCCCGTCTAACCCCTCTCCACCCCACCCCAACCCAATCCAAACCCCCCTTCCCACCCTATCCCCCACCCCAGCCTCCTCCTCAGCACCACCTTTATTTTTTTTTTAATTTTTCATTTCAATTGAATATCCTTTTATTTTTTTGAATTAAATTTTAAATTTGAATCTTTTTTTTTTTTGGATTAAACTTGATAAAATTTAAAGTTTTTATGAATTTGTTAAAAATATTCAAATTTAAAATTTAAAAATTCATTATGTTTGTATATATGAATTTATAGTTAAAAATTTAAATTAGTTGGAGAAGAATTTTAATTATTTGGAATGAATTTGATATTTAATTTGTGAGAAAAAATAAATTAAATCACATTTTATAATTTCATTATTTGGATATTTAATTTAAAACATGATTATTTAAATTTTTCTATAATTTATAATTTTTTTATTTAATTAAATTATTTTTAATATTTAATTTGTCATGTAGAATTTTAAAAATGACTTGGAATTTGATGAAACACTTGAAAATGATGTGGCAGCTGACGTGGCACACGTGGCAGCTTATGTGGCTGCTGACATAGGAGAGTGTGTTACACTCACCAAAAAAGTGTTTAAAATATTGTTTTTTAATGGGTTCAACGGTCCAAATGACAAACTTGTAACTAGAAGTGTCCAACTTACAAAACCGACAAAGTACAGGGGTCCACTAAGCCTTTTTGCCAAAGTCAAACCATGTGACAAAACCATTCTCATAGGCATTTAAACAAAATGCTAAGGGCATATAGTTTCCAAAACCAAAATCAAGTACCCATTGACCATTCCCATGCAACCATATGTTCAAAACACAATAATATGAAAAACCACAAGTAAAGCATGGAAAAAAATATCCATCCATTTTAAACAAAACCCCCAACATATAATTCAAAACCAAACAATACCCATAGTTAAATCATGATAACCATTATGAAAACATGAATTTAGTTGAACTAACAATAAGGGAGGAGTAAAATGCCTTAGACACAAAAGAGTACAGAGAGAAACCACCCTTGAGAGCCTTGATTGACCACCTTGAAGGAAACCCTATCCTCTTCTTAACCCAAGAGCTTGAGAGAGATTTAGGAGCGTTAAAAGTGTTTTTGATTGAGAGTAATAGGGTAAATAAAGTCCCAAAAGTGTTTTACGTCATGGGGTTAAGAGGGAAAATGTCCAAAATACCCTCAACTTAAACAATAAAAAGCTTTACTGGAGGGTACGACTCACCTTTGACTCGTACACACAACATACGAGTGGTAATCATCACTTGTACCCTAGATAAAATATTGGACATAACACAATGTCAACCATACGACTCCTCTTACCTAAGTAGTACCTTCATCATATAACAAGTACCTTAGAACCGTATCCTACGTAGCCTACCAAGGGAATGACTCACTCTAAGTGGCTTTACTTACTCGTACCATATCTATATTACTCGTAGGGTGTTCATTCATATCTTGGACAATAACCAACAAAAACCACACTAAGTAACATACGACAAAGAACCCTAAACCGTACCCACATCAAATAACTAGTAAGCCTAAGTTGTATGATGTCCAGAGATTTATAAACTCAAGAAATTTTTAAGGGTCAAAAGCCAAAGTGTTTCAATTCTCCCCCACTTGGATCATTCTTCCTCAAATGATGGGATAAGCCATGACTAGCATGATTTACACCGCATAACCTCAACTCTAACCTTTAACTAAGTTAGAAAACAAAGATACAAGAAAGTCAATCTTTTCTTTAAAATGTTAGAAAACTAAAGAATGATAAAGAACACATACCTTCCGCATGAATTTCTGAAGAAGAAAACAGGGATGGATACTTGGACTTTATATCCTCTTTCGCTTCCCTGGTAGCCTCTTCAACCTTTTGGTTTCTCCAAAGAACCTTGACTAAAGCTACATCCTTGGTTCACAATTGACTAACCTGTTGATCCTAGATCTTAATCGAGAACTCTTCATAAGACAAACAGTCCGAAATACCAATATCCTTGATAGGCACGATTTGAGATGGATCACCCATACAATTCCTCAACATAGAAACATGATATTCCAGATGAATGGAGCTCAAACTAGGAGAAAACTCCAAATCCTTAGCAACCTTACCAAACCTTTTCAAGACCAAGTAAGGATAGGCATGCCTAGATAGAGCTTCTCCATTTTACCAAACCATATCACTCATTTCTTGGGAGATACCTTCAAGAACACCCTATCCCCAACCTTAAAATCTAACTCTCTTCTCCTCATCTTTGCATATGATTTTTCTTTGTGTCTTGGTGAAACAAATCTGGATAAAACATCTCTGCCTCACTAACCTCGAACCACCCAATAATAAATCTACACGTTCTACTATACAAGGCCTCAAATAAAGTCATCCCAATATTAGAGTGGTACTTATTATTATTGGCAAACTCCATAAGAGGTAAATGGTCAACCAAAATACCACCATAATCAATCACACAGGCACAAAGCTGGTCCTCCAACATTAGAATAATCCTTTCTTCTTACCTATTCGACTATGGGTGGAAAACAGTACTTAAACTAACCTTGGTTCCCAAACCATTCTCAAATAACCATCAAAAGTGAAATGTATACTACGTTCCATGATCATAGATGATAGAAACAGGCACTACGTGCATCTTCACAATCTCATAAAGATACAACCTCGCATAATCCTTAGTTGAGAAGTTAGTCCTCATCGGCAAGCCATGAGTAGACTTTGTTATCCTATCCACGATGGAGCAAACCAAATCAAACTAATTTTC
Source organism: Capsicum annuum (assembly GCF_002878395.1). Classification (NCBI taxonomy): domain Eukaryota; kingdom Viridiplantae; phylum Streptophyta; class Magnoliopsida; order Solanales; family Solanaceae; genus Capsicum; species Capsicum annuum. The sequence goes on from NC_061120.1 coordinate 121,958,882, forward strand.
ATACTAAGGAAGACCGGTAATGTAATCTATCTTTATCACTTTCCACTTCCACTCTGGCAACTCAATTTCTTGATACAATCTGCCGGGCCTCATGTGCTTAACTTTCATTTATTGACACATCATCATACACTTTGCCATAAAATTTGTCTCATCCATCTTTATATTGTTCCACTAATACACCTCCTTGAGGTTATGATACATTTTTATTGATATAGGATGAACAACATAGCGTGACTCAAGAGCCTCAGCCAAGATCCTCTCTCACAAACCATCAACATTACGGACACATAATCTCCCTTGGTAACGCAAAGTACCATCACCACTAATCTTGAAGGCCATCAAATTTGGCCCACCAACATCACCCTTGATCCTCATCAAGATAGGATCTAACATTTGCTTCTTCTTAATCTTTGCACTGAGAGATATCTATGCCACTTTATGAACAAACACACCACCATCCACAAACTCTAAGAGGTGAACTCTAAGGTTAGCAAAATGGTGAATATCCTTCACTAACTGTCGTTTCTCCTTATCCACATTAGCTAGACTCCCAATAGATAACCTGTTAAGACCATGAGCAACCACATTAGGTTTACCTGGATGTTAATGAAAACTTATGTCGTAATCCTCGAGAAGCTCAAGCCATCTCCTTTGCCCGAGGTTAAGCTCTTTCTGAGTAAACATGTACTGCAGGCTCTTATGATCAGAAAACATATCCACATGCACCCTATATAAATAGTGATGCCAGATTTTTAATGCGAACACCACACCTAGAAATTCCAAATCATGAGTTGGATAATTTCTCTTATGCACCTTCAAATGCCTGGAAGCATAAGCTACCACCTTACTATGCTGCATCAGAACACAACTAAGTCCCACACGAGATGCATCATAATAGACCACAAACCAATCCATGCCTACAAGAAAAGTAAAAATTGGAGCCGAATATAGCATATCATTTAGCTTCTCAAAACTACCCTCGTAAGTATCAGACTATAAGAAAATTACTTTTTTTGAGTCAACTTAGTCAACGGGGAAGCTATTGAAGAGAAACTCTCTACAAATCTCCTTTAATAACCTGCTAAACCCAAGAAGCTCCAAATATTTATTGGAGTTGTAGTTTTAGGCCCCTTCTTAACCACTGTAATATTTTGTGAATCCACCATGATCCCTTCACTAGAAATGATATTTCTCAAATAAGTGATAGCGTTCAACTAAAATTCACATTTAAAAAAATTGGCATAAAACTATTGCTCCTTCAAGGTATGCAACAACACACGAAGGTGATCAATATGATTTACCTCACTTTTAAAGTATACAAAAATATCCTCTATGTATATAATGACAAACAAATCCAGAAACTGATGGAAGACCCTATTCATCAAATACATAAATTTTGTCGGGGCATTGGTCAACCCAAAAGACATACCCAGAAACTCATAATGCCTATACTGAGTATGGAGGGCAGTCTTAGGGATATCCACCTCCTTATTTTTTAACTGATGATATTCCGATCGAAGATCTTTTTTGGAGAAAAACTTAGCATACAACTACTGATAAAACAAATCATCTATCTTTGGAAGAGAATACTTATTATTTATTGTCACCATATTTAACTGTCGATAATCAATACACATAAAAAAGGAACCATCCTTCTTACTCATGAATAACACTAGTGCACCCCACGAGGACACACTAGGATAGATGAACCCTTTTTCTAAAAGTTCCTTTAATTTCTCCTTAAGCTTCTTTATCTTATCCGGAGCCTTTCTACATAAAGGAATAGAAATTGGACGAGTGTATGGAACAAGATCAATCCCAAACTCAATCTCCCTAACCTAAGGAACAATAGAAAGGTCACCAGGGAAGACCTCAGGAAATTTATTCACCACCGAGATTGATTGTAAAGAAGGACCCTCCTAGTTAGAATACTTAATCTGGACTAGATAATAGAGACACCCCTTGGAGATTAATCTCCGAGGTCTAATATATGATATGAACTTCACCATAGGAGCTAGGGAACTACCCTCCCACTTAATAACTGGCTCATTAGGGAAATTAAAGACAACCTTACGAGTCCAACAATCTAGAGATGCATAGCACGAGTTCCACCAACCCATCCCTAATATGACACCAAAATCCAGCATACCTAATTTGAATAAATCCACCAAAGTTTCTTTACTACCAATGGATACCACACACACCTATAGACTGGTCTAGCAATCATAGAGTCACCTACTAGGCAGAAATAAAAAAAGGGTCTGAAATATACTTGGAACCAAAAGAAAAATGCATACTACAAATGGGGTCATATAAGAGAGAGTAGACTGCAGATCAAGTAAGTAATACACATCATAAGAAAAGAGTTTCAACATACCAGTCATGTCATCAAGTGATGCCTCAGACTCTTGTCATCTACTGAGAGTGTAAAAATGGTTTGGACTAGTATTGTAACTAAGTGGTGTATCATTTGCTGCCAGAGCTGATGAAGATGCAATAGAAACCTTGTTTTCCCAGAGGCAACCTTACCATATGGACTATTTTTAAGCATATGGTCTGGATGACCGTAGTTGAAGCACCTGTCCCTCCTCTCATTACAGAAAAACTAATGCAAACGACCATAAAATCTACAAGGAGGATATGATGGAGTTGATTGAGCCCCGCTAGCCTGAGATATGGCAACCAGATCTCTAAAGTTATCACTACCATAGAAATGTCTATCACCCAACGACTTTAGGTAGGGAGTACTAGCTGTTGAATAAGACCCTAAATTACCTCATTTTTTCTTAGGTCAATTACCACCATCACTGCTATTCTGTTGTTGGCCACTACCCTACTAAGATAATCTAAACTTCTTTCCTTTCTTCTCTCCCAACTCAGCCTACTTTTTCTTCTCTTCCTCTAATTGTTTCATGTACATAACTAACCTAGAGATATCCATATCCTTAATTAACAAGGTAGATTTACTCTCACAATTCAAATTATGAGACAATCCTAAAGAAAATTTTCTCATATAGGCCATCATACTAGAAACTAATTTTGGAGCATACTGCGATAACTGGTGAAACTTTAACGCATACTTCTTGACTGATATCTTACCCTGCTTTAGAGTAACAAACTCTTCTGCTTTCACTTCCCTCGACTCCTGAGGAATGAAGCGATCCAGAAAATCATTGGAAAAATCTTTCTACAATTATGATTTGGCACCATCACCCTTTGACTATTCCCATTCTGCATTCCATTGGTACGCCATATCATTTAGCAGATAAGTTGTAAACTCCACACCTTCCATATTAGTGGAATACATAACTTGACAAATCTTTTCCATTACATCCAAAAAAACTTTGAGGATCCTCCTCCACCTTAGCACATGTAAAGGTTGGAGGGTTCAACCTCATGAACTGGCTAATCCTTTTAGCATCAGAAGATGGAGTAATAAGAATACCATAATCAGATTGAGTAGCTGCCAAATATGCCACTATATGAATAGACTAAAAAAACTCAGCGTTCGTCACTTCATCCTGAGGGGTCTGAGAAAGACTAGAAGGAATCAGTGGAACTCTAAAGCAATATAAAACTGGACCCCTAGATAGAGTATAGATCTCATGAGTAGGGTGTGCCCCATCCATATTATCCCAGTTGGGGCAAAGGAGTTTTTGTGAACTTTAGATCGTTGAGGCATGATCTAAAAAGCAAACAAATGGGAATTAGAGAAGAATTCTGGACTTAGGCTATAAAGCTTGATAATAGAACACAAGAAAGAGAAACATTCCTACATGCCTTGTAGCCTCTCCCTTATGAGTGTGGCACATTACACACCCTTAAAAGAGACTCTACTTGACATGACTTTGTAGACTCCAAATTGACCATGAACTGGGGGCTTTGATACCAATCTAACATAACCCAAACTAGGGCCTAGTCATCTCATGTGCCTCAAGCCCTATCAGGATCGAAGAACACCCCAATAATCAAGCATAACCATCCTAGTCCTGAGAGTATATGAATTTCAAATATATATATATATATATATATATATAAGATAACAAAATGGAACTATCATAAATCAAATACAGTCAAGTGGTGTCAACCCTAATACTAATACCAATACCAAGACTGGCACCAATACTGACACCACCCAGCTAACCCAATATAGTTTTAGAAAGCCTCTATCTCAAATCAAAAGATCTTATTGGGAAATTCCCCCGAAGATAGCCAAAAATTGAAGTCTAAGAAATAACAAAAGTATGTAGAGAAGTACATAACATAAAATGAAGCCTGCCAGAGTATGGAAGCTCATAAATTCAATACTATGCAAAGTTGTCCCCAAATCCAACAACTGAGCAGAAGGAGTAGTGGCAGCGCCCAAGTGCACACACAAGTGTACGTGGTCTACCAAGTAATATAGTGGCCTTCAAGAAAGCTAAATATCGATCCCACAGGGACTTGTGTTAAACAACTATCCAATTCTAGTTTAACAAATTGTGTAGAGTAACAAATAAAGTTTTAGAATTATAAACTAAAAGTAAACTAAACTAATGCAGAAAAGTAAATGACTTTGGACAATCAAAGGATAGAGACCCAGGGATAAGGCTTATGAAAAATCATACTATGCCATTGAAATTCATTATTAGATTGCTTATCGTGGTTGTTGATTCGTAGGGTTAATTGTATGATCATGGTCTCCCGATCTCTAATCATTTACCTTATATTGATATTACAACTGTATCGCTGAGCAGGGATGTAATAGTCCAATTAAGTGATTTAAAGATATCATCCTACATGTGAATAAAGTAAGGCTTCTAAGTACATCCCTGTCCTAGATGCTAATTTGGATTCCTCATTTTATAAAAGATTACAAATCATACTTTACTTATCCCCATGTTCTATCTTTCTATTCTCTCTCCTAAGATTGTATGGTTGACAATGAATATATTCTAAGGGTAGCTACTTCTTAAAATAGTTTAAAAAAGGATAAACAAGCAACCATAATGATAAGCAACTCAAATAAACTGAATTTAAAATGCAATTATTCATGATCTTGGCCTTAACCCCCGAAAAAGGGCCTTTAGCCGCTAATAGACATAACCTTCATCAAAGTAATTGAATACATGATTAAATCTAATAAGAACTAAATTAAAGAAATAAAAAACCCAATTGAAGAATTTTCCAACCCCTCTCAAAGTTTCAAAGTCGACCAAGGTGAATAATATAAAGTATAAGTGTCCTATTTATAGAAGGCAATTTTTGCCATCGGTGGAACAAGGGTCGCATTGCGAGGGTCATTTAACTTAAGTAGGGGTTGCGACGTACCCTCATCTCATTCAAGAGACCTTTCCACGTGCCCTCACTAGCCCTAGATATTCTAGGTGTACAAATTGAGTCCAAGTTGTGTATTATGCTTCTATTGATCCATTCCAATCCTTATTGAGTTGTTTCCACTTGATTTGAAACTTGTATATCCTTCATATATCATCATAATCCATTTACAAAGTATCCTATAGCATAAAACACAACAATTTAGAACTCAAAAAAACACAAGCATAGGCTAATTCACATTTACCCTTGAACATTATAAAAAAGTTGTTTCACATATAAATATACAATAACAACCTTAGAAACTCATTAACCACATTAGAACCCAAAACGATAGACTAGACAAATACCTAGCTTAAGCTAGTCACACTAGTTTTCTCAGTTGAATTCTAAATGATCAATTTGAATCAAAACATGCTTGGAAACACCATTAAACATTGTAAACACATACATGGACACTTAGATACATATTTATCTCATTATAAACATATTAAACGCATGAATCATCCTCAAAATAAGGCTAAATAGGCTAGAATAGTAGTACTAGAATGCATAAATACACCCAACATCACCACCCCACACTTAAAGCCTTGTTCATCCCCGAACAACTCTTAACTATAAACACCATTATCTAGAGAAACTCCACACTTCTACTAAAATTAAGACACTCAAGTTAGTACTACAATGACTACACGAAATGTAAGTTTCTACACTTAAGCATGTTTTACACAAAATTGATATCCCAATAACACTACTTCAAAACATCCTAGCCTCAAGAATTGACTCCACAAGTGAAAAAATCACGCATATTTATTAATCAAAGACATCATATAAATCACCCACATTCATCAAAACATGTGCCCCTTATAACAAGAGAGTTACCCATAATCACTCACAATAATGTAATTTATAACACAATGGGTATAAGAATCAAGTTACACTCACTCTCACAATGAATTCACAATTTACACAAAATAAACCACAGACTCTCCCTTAGTGTAGTACTTCACTAATATCAGAATGTTCAAGCTCAGGATCAAATAGGTCTTTATGGGTTGTAATGTAGGCTAAGGGACAGGTAGGAACTATTTTCGCCAAGAATTGTGACTAACCTCTCTAAGCACTTTAATACTCTACATTATACATTTAGAACCAATCTCTAACAACCAATTTACACTATTTTTATCTACCCATATATTTTATTTTGCCCCATTTCTTTTAAACATTTTCACAAACACATGGTAGAAGTATTGTTTATTACTACATGAATCAATTTTTTTCTTTCTCACAACCACAGTAATATTTCTAGATCAATGTCTATCATACACAACCACCACATATCAATTATCAACACCAATAACTATTAGCTTGGGGCATCAATTTCACCTTTTTCCTTTTCAATTTCTCAAACTCCTTACTAAATCAATTTTTCACTAAAGCACTTAGAAGCTTTTTGAATCAAATTAAGGTCCATCAAAGAAGGGGATTAGGATACACACAAGGCTACCAAAGAAAATAAGCTAAAGGCTCAATGGGATTTAACTAGGATTATGCACAAGGGTAGGTCAAAAAGAAGGTATAAAACAAGGCTATCAAAGAAATGCCTAAATCATCTCCTAAACACACATTCTTTATTTCACTTTGCACACACACCGGGCAAGTTCTAGACATCATATCCACCAAGGAATATACAAAATACCTCACATCACACATGCCACATGTTCGAATTACATAGGATCATCATAGACTCCCAACCACACAATAGCATGAATTCAAATTTTAAGCCAAAAGAACAAGAGTAAAAAACTTGAGCCTAAGAGTCTCAAAAGTAGCAATTCACACAATTAAACATGATTTCACAATCACAACACTTGCACCATTTAATTAAAAATAGTACCAACAAGAATATCTTATATAATTTTTTTTAAATTGAGCCTAAAATTTGAAATTTCCCTACCCCACACTTAAAAATCTACTTTGTCCCTAAATAAACTTAAGAGTAAGAGATAAAAATACTCTCTGAGGCCTCTAGGCCTAGCTAGTATCATCTTTACACATAAAAGAGGTCCGACAATCCCACACTCAGTCTTCACCATGCTTCTTAGCTCAGATTTCCAGTACTCAAACTTCCCATCAACCTGTGACTCAATTAACAAAAAACAAAAACTATATGAAGTTAAAACTAAAACTAAAAAATAAAAAGAAAACATACCTTACTTAACTTAGGTTAACTCCTAAGAAGCGCCTAATTTAGTGTCGCGGTATGACCCATATAAACTTTTTCCTCCACCTTGAGGATATGAATTTCACCCAAACTCTGCATCCATCTTTTTGCCCTACTCATATGAAGGTACTACAAAGATTAAGAAACTGAGTAATGGATGGTGCATGGTAAACCAATTGGCCATAAAGTGAGGTGTGTTTTTATGTTGCTTATCTGGTGCAAAATTATGAATATAGGATTCTTGTTCCTTATCTTCACACTCTTCCACTATTTTAGATGATTCCATAAATAAGACATCATCTAAACATAGTATAGAAAAGTTCTTTGAATGAGGCCTAACAAATCTCACTTCTAAATTTACATTATCAATAACATACTCACTCTTATTCACCTTCTTAATTTTAGTCTCAAGTTAAATATGACAACTGGGTAGCTGTGATTCTTATATTTTTCTCTGCCTCTATGGAGATTGTAAGAAGGGAAATCTTAATCCTTACTATATTGTCCTATATAGGATTTTGAACCATTTTGGGACGGTAGGTTATGAGTTAGAGTTGCCTGAAGATTTTGCTTCTGTGTATTCGGTGTTTCATATCACTTTGGTAAGGAAATATGTTGGTGACTCAGCTGCTATTGTTCTATTAGAGTGTGTGGATGTGAAAAATAGTCTCTTCTATGAAGAAGTCCTAGTTAAGATTCTTAACATTCAGATTCGTAGGTTGAGGAATAAAGAAGTCCCATTGGTTAAGGTTCTATGGCGAAAATAGTTTGTTGAGGGATCTATGTGGGAAGTAGAATAAAATATGCAAGCCAAGTATCCGCATCACTTCTCTACGGATTAAGATCCATCACGAGGTAATGGTTTTCCATAATTGATTCTCTCATTTTCTATCTCAGCTATGTAATCATCCTTATGCAATTACATGCATTCATGAATTTAGTTTAGACTATGTATCATATTTCAGATTCATTTATTTAATCATGATTAAGCTCACAAGTATTCAGTAAATGATCTCAGTTTTCCTAGTATCTCTACTCAAATGGTTTCATTCCAAAATGAATGATCCCAAAGGGGGAGATATTGTAATATCTCATAAGATTTGAGACACGTTTTCATCTACTAGACACATGTTTCAAGGGGTCCAAGGCATTTATTTTACACTAAGTACAAAAGACATAGCCATTTTAAGATCCCAAGATTTCAAAGATTTAATTTCTAGCCTTCCATGTTTGAAGCGTCAATTTTTGAAATGAAATATGGTTAGGGATATTAAAAGGGTCATTCAGGAAAGTTTTAAAATTTTTAGAATAGGTTCAGAGTATTTTTGGAACTTATAGGGAGAATACCTCCAAAATTTGGGCGTGTTGTAGAGGTAAGAACTCCATGATACATGACATGTTATGGAGGTTAGCCTACGCGATACACGTCATGTCATTAAGGCTTGCCTCCGCAATAGAATCTATGTAACGAAGGTTGTGTTTTTCCTGCAACCTTATCAAATGTTCAAGGGGAATTTTAGTATTTTCCTCTCTCCCCAAATCATAAATTCATGAATTTAAAACCCCAAGGGGCATTATTTTCCCACATTCCCTATCAATTAACACCTAAAACTCATCCCCATTCCCAAGAACGTAAATTCAAGCATCTTCCTAAGGATTCAACAATTCAAGGTCCCAATTCCAAGCTTTTTCTTCAAGAACTCAATAAATTAAGGGATATGGGATATTCATCATTGGGTTCATTACATACATTGACTCCCAAAATTCCCTTTTCATAAAATTTAAGTGTTAAGTATAAATTTAATCCATGTTCTCGCACTTGTTTTGAATTCAAGCTATGCCCATATGTTTCCCCATGTGAATTATGTTATTACATGCTTCGAATTTATATTACCTATATCATATTCAGTTGACACCGTGTTAACTTAACAATTCATGAATTAAACCATATGAATATTGTCCTCCCATGTTATATATATTCCCATATTGAAATTCATGGATTTGGTCAGTTTAGTGAAATGTACTATGTTTTGGGTCTTGGAATCGTGAATTTCCTTATAGCATTTTAACTAGTGTTATTGTATTTGAGGTATAATTCATTGTTGGAGGGTTATGAACACCTGATACCTATATGTGTTTACATGTTTCCATTTTCAAGTAATAAGTCAGTCAAATAATGATTTAATTATCATATTTTAGTTACAATGTTCATGATGAGCACTTATCAATACAGTAACATATCAAGTTCAATGAATAATAATACCCATCCTATTTAGTTTGGAGTAACACTTAGAATTGAGTGAACGCAAAGATGGAGGCTCCCCCGTAAGTTAGGCATGAGTCATTAATAGCAGTCCCTAAGTTCCATACCTATGCTTAAACAGTAGATTATGAGGGGTCCCCCATCTGTAGAGGCACGATACTGTCTTCCTTCGAGACATCAACATTATGGATTGACAACGTCAGTTATGTGTTAGTACCCCTGGCAAGGTACCAACACCCTTCCAACTATGGTTATAGGTTGGACCACCATAGCTTATATTGGGTCATGTCAGTTGTAGTTATCTCCCACAGTCTCAGTAAAATATTCAGACCATATCAGATCAGGTTTACATGAACAAGTGTACAATTTATTAGTTTTCAATTGTTCAATTTTATATTTTATCTTAGTTCACGTTTTACTTGATGTTGCATTCTTTTTACGTGTTCATGCATTCATGTTTAGTGTCCTTATCTATTTTGGCTATTCCTACCTCACGTACTAGTACATTCAAAGTACTGATCGCATACTTTCTTTTACAATATGTTGTCTAATAACATAAGTTTGGACGCTCAGTTCCCTAATCGCCCATAGTCAGCTTAGTACCTCTCAGCAACAGTAATGGTGAGTCCTTATCCATCGAGAACATGATATTTTAAATTATTTTTAGCACTTTACTTTATCTTAGACAATCGGAGTTTGTTAGAAGTTTTTCCCATCTACTCCTCATGCTTTAGAGCCTTTTAGATAAAAAAAAAAGTTGTTTTTAGTTTTAAAATTAGTTCATACATGTTGGGTGATGTTTCAGTATTCCATTTTCATAGTATTTCTATCAGTTTAACTTCTGTATATGATACCTTATTATTACTTCACTCAGTGCTCATAACAAGTTACTGATCATGGGTTAGGTTGAGGTCATTTGTGGCCTTAAGCACAGTGTTACGACTAGGGGTAGTCTCGGTTCGTGACAACTTCAGCTAAGGAATTGGGTTAACTAGGCTAATTATGCCCAAACCATATCCAAAATGGCCTAAATGATCCAACTAGTATTCGAATTTATAACAACATTACCTAAAACCCATCCGAAATCTAACACAATATCATGAACATACTATGAATTAACTCAATCTAAAAAGGGGTAAAAACTTGTGATGACCTAATTTCTCAGGTCATGATGGCACCTACTAAAACACACTAGTAGGAAAGCAAAATTCATAATCTGGAATGGCTAGTAACGGATTACCTAACGAGATAAAGAAAAAAATACAGAATAGATGTAATAATAGATCAAATACATAATATAGTCCAAAAACATGTTGGTATCAAAACAAGAGCTTCTAGTAAAATGAGAGAACGAAAATGAAATAGCAAAGGAAACACAATAATATGACTTATCTAAAAATACAACATAGAGACTAGTCTAGTACATAAGAGGGAGGTAAGTAATACTCTGAATGTCAGGAGCCTACTCTATGTCTCCGAACAATGGCTACTCCACATGACGCACAAATCAACAACGATAACCCATACTATGATATGTTGGCTATAGAAGTATTGTATGATTACCAAACATGTGGTACTCAGTAGGTAATTACCAACTGAGGTCCAAAAATAATGCAGATACATACAATAAATAAACAGAGTAAAAAACTACACCTAAGTGTCCAGCAACCACTTAAGCAAGCCAATGTGATAATAAGGATAAACTATCCAATTCATGCCCAAGACACTAACATAATAAGGCTAAGATAGTATCAAGAATGAGTTATTCTATTCTATTCATATTCTAAAATCTCCACTCTATATTCTATCCATATTCTAAAATTACCACACTATACTGTATATCCCCGGTCAATATAAGAATAAAGGGCGGAATAAGGATGTATAATAGTATAAAAGGCTAAGGAATAAATATACAATCTAAATAAATGAAGGAAGGGAAATACAGTTATACAATAGCTACACTAGCTAGATATCTATCTATCTATACATATATAAATAAGGTTAACTCAAAGTATATCCTACATAATTAGAATAACATTTTAAATCCTCATAATCATAGTAGGAACAAGTGGTAGAATACCCAAGGTTTCTAATCCGTATGTCTAATCATGAATTAATCATGCATAATAATGAAATTGAAATATAGAAGAGCAATAATCATACCTCAAATCTCAATACCGAATCAATAACCATTCTGCCATAAACTAGCCATAACAATGATAATTAAAATATCAATAACAATGCGAGTAATTTACTAGTTCGTACAACAAAATATCTAGTCGAGCCTATCACGTACCCCCACCATATAGGTTTAGAAGGTTCAATCAACATACAACACACCACAAGGCATAGTCATCACCCATAGATATGCAATCGCCCCATATGGTCTGATAAATATAGGTGTCTACTGGCGATAGTCAATGAGCATTCAACAATGAATACAAAGCATTTAATCAATATCAAATATCACCCAGACTCGATCTGGTAATATGTATATAGACAATACCTGGAATTAAATCAGTTATAAATATCATCAAGACTCAGAATTGAATCGGTCATAAATATCATCAAGACTCAAAATTGAATCGGTCATAAATAACATCAAGAATTGAAATTAAACCCATCATAAATACCATCAAGACTCAAAATTGAAATGGTAATAACTTTAATCAATACCCTCAATATCGTCAAAATCATATATATCATAAACACACAGACATATATATAATAACAGCATTGTAATCTGCCATTGGGTTTTTACCTAGAATTTATATCATCAATGCAACATCTTCCTCTGCCCAATAGCAGAGAGATGTGTATATAGATTTAATAGGAGGACGGATAAAAGTTGTGCCTAAAAAGAGCGTAAATCTAAACATCCATCACCCAGAGTGAACTTCAAGGCTAAATCATAGTAAAAGTGTAGAAAGGGTCATAATCTCTCATGACCAAAGTAATTAGTAGTGTTAAATCAAAGACCAATATCTATCTCGGTTAAATCATTAAGACATCTTTATTAATCTCTTTTACTCATATAAGTTATCCATTAAGATGGGTAGTTGTTTTTATGAAGAAATCCATTTTAAGGCAAAAAAGGAGCCCTAACCTTTATTTAGGAAAATTGTAATAAGATAATATTTTAGATAGAATCGCATCATTTGCCGATATAATATTTATAAATGTAACAATCTATGCATCCCATCACCATTATTCAAACAATGAAACCATAAGCATCAATATAATCATAACTACACCTGCATCCTTTATAAGGATAAACACTTCTCGGATGTCCAACTGATATCATTACACGTCCTTAGGCCCAATAATATGTCCATTATAATTTCAACATCATAGTCACAGTCTTAGGCCCATATACATACCAGGAACTCATTCAATAATCATAGTTGTAAGGCATCTCATATCTATAAGCCATAGCATAACTATGAGGCATATTATATCCATAGGCTACAAATAACAACAATGAGGCATATCATATCCATAGGCTACAAATAACAACAATGAGGCATATCACATCTATGACCATATATCATAATCTGATGAAAACATCACAATCCATCAAGTCACAAAGTAACCTTATAGTAAAGGTTCAATAGTCTCCACTTGCCTAACATTCGTAAATAAGTCCACATAGGCTAACCTAAGTCATAGCCTAAGGTGGGCCCAAAGAACCTACTTCTCGTGCTCAAATTCCATATTTAGGGAATTAATACCTGAGACTAGGCTAATGTATCTAAATTCACCTCTTGATGGTACATAAGCAATAATCAACTCTAAGATAGGAATCCCCACCTAGAAACATGAGTAATTAATCAACTGCACCAAAATTTTAGTTTAAAGACAACTAGAATAGCCCAAAAAAGGTTAAACATACTAACTATGCTTCCAATACTTTAACCACATCCAAAACCTAGCATTATCATATTCACTCTATGAATTAGCTCAATCTAGGAAGAAGGCAATAGGATAATAAAAGTTTTATTAATATTTCACACAATGGGTCAAAACCCTCATCTAATCCCCAAACTTTAATAATGAAGACTATGTCATTTTACCCATAATTAACCTTAACATTCATATTCACATGCAATATATAACACACATCATCTAACGAAGAAGAGTAGATAGAAGCCTACCTTAAAGCCGAAACACTAATCCTTGAATCATCCAAAAGATGTTTGCCTTCACTGCATGATCCCAACATACTGCCACACTAAAAATCGTAATCTAATTATCAATACGAGAATAACAATACCTATAAGCACCATTGTGCTTTGGGTCAAAAAAATACACCAAAATCCTTATGTAGGCCCCACTTACGAAAAATACATTTTTGAGACCAACCCAACATCCATACATAATCAAGGAATCATATCCCTCAAGAATAGGTGAAAACTGAGCTAAATTGGGGCCAAAATAAAGCTCAAAAGGCTATTGGGGTTTTGGTAAAAAAAATTAAAATTTGACCATGAAAGGGTGGAATTTGTCCTTAATAAGGATGATTATTATGAAAATAGATGTTAAACAAGCTTCCCAATAACCAATAAGCTCCAATTTTAAGATATCTCACCTTTTAGGGCCTTATCTCTCAAGAGTTGGTGAAAAATGAGCTAATTTGCAACCTAAGGGGGTTATTCATTCCCCTTCCAGGGAATTAGGTGTTGCAATCGCACACCCAGATATGCAATCACAATATCTAACCTCAAGAGTAGATATGGAGATCACTACAACCCTTAGTATAATCACACTACTTTCTCTAAACACAGAGCTGCGATCTCCATTCAAGAAGGTGCGATCACAGGCCTATCATATACTAGTTGAAACTTGGAAATCTTCTATGTTTTTGCCAAGGCCTCTGGATTTATTCAAAATCTGATATTCTTAAATGAAATATGTAACCACACCAAAATTGATGTTCCTTATGCAATGGCAAAGTCAAATTTTCCATTCAAGGTTATTTCAACAAAATATGAGTCCCACATCTATATTTTCAATTTTCCAACTTTCCAACCAATAGGTCAAAATAAGCTCGGGTGTATCGGTACCCAAACTGAAGGTCTACCAAGCCTAAAATTGATATTTTGGAGCTGCTAGCACAGTCAAAATTTACATTTGAGATTGATTTACTGATATTTGTTCCTAGTGGCCATTTTGAATCGGTGAAGACTTTTAAACAGGGAATTAACTCTTAAAACCAAACGAATTACCTGGTAACCAAACTGTTAATCCCAAAAAGACAGAAATGACTTAGGGAAGATATGGGAATGCTCTAACGGCAAAATAAGCGAAGATTTGAAAAATACCCTAGAGGACTATTGCATATCCACTACTTAGAGGACTTTCGTCTAAAAAAGTCAATTGATGGAATAATCTCAAAAGATAGAAAGGATGAGGTACTGCACCCACAATCTACAAACATGACTTCACAGATAACCTCCACAAGAAAGAACACTTTTAAGGTACTTTGACACAGGTATCCCCTTTTAACTAGCTCTTTCACTTCACTTCCAAACAAGCAAAGCTAAACTTCAACCACTAATTGGCTTCCAACTGAATAAAAAAGAATGATACATGGAAATATAAACCACAAAACACTGATACCCTCTCGATGCTTGCATAAATAAATAAAGCTCACCATAGCCAAAACAAAACCCAAGACATGATCCAAACCACCAACTCCAAATCCAAATATAACCTTCCTTTACCATTCCATACCTACTACCTACTCCAAACTAGGAGGAATACTTGAGTCTTGTTTAAGTAATCTCATCTAAGAGAACTCTTTAAAAACTAAAGTTGATTTGCTGAAAGTCCACAGGATAACTATGAGAATAAGCCCATAAGGTGCTATCTAGGCATGCACATAGAGATAGTCAAGGAATACAATCTATATGAATGCTATAACTAGTTGGGATGGTAATCAAACTAAAATCAGGATGTGCAAAGCACAACTTCTCATCACTGAATAATCCTCTTCAGGATTTCCCATCAATTGAGAATAAAACTATACAGAATCCATCTTAAGTACGTTACTCAAGTTGACTACATTATCTAAAAATCTCAACACCAATGCCACCAACCATGAAATGAACCAAGCAACTCAAGAAGTGATCACAGGAATGACCATCTACCTCTAAATCTCTAAGTCCACTTTTGATAGAAAAACTATATCAGGATAATAAAGGAGCACCTAATCTCCCTACACACCAAGAGCAAACAATAGTAGATGAACCCAACCAATATCAGAGATAAATCCAAGACATCTTGACATTAATATCAAAATTGCTATTGGGTGTTGAAATATACACAAGGAAAAATGTTTCCCAAAACTTATCATGCTCACAAATGGGCTATATAGAGAGGGATAGACAATGCAACAACCATCACCACCCATGAGGCATATCTAAGGATCTTAAACTAAAGAATGGTCAATATAGCTAAATTACCAACTCAAGAACCATACAGAACCACAAAAGGTCAATTTAACTTTGATACTACAGTTGACACTATAATCAATCAAACCCAACAAAAAAAGAGGGATACAATCAAACTCACCTCGCTATAGGGAAGACATCATCAAATTGGATTGTAGCTGCTCAAGCCACTAAATACGAACCATAAAAAATAGAATTCAAAATAGATAAACCTAGTCTGAACAGCTACGCAATGAGGATCAATAACATTAAACAATGATAGCAATAGAAATAGCCATATCAGCATCTATGTAATGAACATTCGGTACAAAAATAAAAATCAATAGTAAGTACCACTGAAGGGCCACCATAAGGCCAACATGCCAAGATAATAGGAATCAAACCTAAATTCTACATCCATAGGGAAAAAATATAAATAAAGATCTACACCATCCACTAATAATGAAATAAACCATGGGGGTAGTCATATAATTATGAATTAAATAATAAGGGATACAATAACAAGTGTGAACACATCAAGGCACATAATCATCAATGGGTATGAGGACCCCAATACATACAATAAAAAAGATAAATGTTGGGAGATAAAGATAGACCTATCATGGTGAAATCCATAATCACATGCCTGATGGGTCTAATGGAGAATAAATCTGAATGGGTCCATACTCAGACTGACTAAATTATCAACAGAGGTGATAAGCAGACTATCTATAAAAAAAGGTGCCACATTAGAATATGGCTAGTCTGAATGAGCTTAACAACCAATAATCCCTTATTATAAACTGTCTTTTTAATAATACCCTAGCCCATTACAACCAAAATAATCTTTTAGAATACTTTGAGATACCACATACTCAAATCCAAACTGATCATCAGAATTGACCTGAGAGTCACCCATAATCTAAAATACTATATGCATAGAATCCATAGGATACAAGAAAAGCTGATCTCTATCGAAAGGATCCTTACTCTCAAATAAAATACCAATAGCACTACACTGATAGCATGGCCTCTTACCGCGACTTCCATAAGTCTTGATACATGCTTTCTTTATACCCCTTGCATAATCAACAACCTAATAGAAGAAAGACCCAACTACTATCTTATGGACCGATGCAAAGAGAAGTAGCAATGCTAAATAACTAATAAATCCATGCACCATGTCTACCTCAGAAGAATCTAACAAAAAAATATGCCTAGCCCAATCTAGAAACCTAATCTCAAACTCTGAAGCTGGTCATAGATCCCTGGTAAACACCAACAATTCTAACTTAGGTCTGGGAACTTCTTGATAATGACTTCAATAACATTTATGACTGTGGGGGTCTGCAATAGACTTGAGATCCCCAATGCTGAACCTTGAAGGGATGAAGTAGTCATGATCTCTACTAGAGCTTGAGTTGGCCCCAAATACTTTGGTGGACAGTGAATATCTTTGATATCCATTGCTGACTCTCTAGTCTGACGCTATACTGAAGCTTTGGAACACGTGTCAAAATCTCATTCACATAAATTGACCATCTTGCATCATCCATTTTAGAGTGACAAGAATCAAAGAGTATACATGAAGTTCATAGAAATAAAGATATACAACAAGGCGTCAAGAAGCAAATTTTTTAAAAATGTCGCTCTAGCCTCCCAAATATAGGTTACGGACGCCCATACTAATTCGTAAGACTCTACTAAACACTTATGTCCTCTAATAATACACCGAGGAACCTTTTCTCAGATACCAATTTATAACAACCCAATTCTCAGGTTATATTAGTACCTACTATCACCCATAAGTAGGAAAGCCAAACCCATAATTCAAAATGGCTAGTAATGGACAACCCAATAGGATAAAAGAAAGAATGCAGAATAGATTTAATAAAATATCAAATACATAATACAGTGATAAAACATAGTGGATTCAGTGCTAGAACTTCTAATATAATCAGGGTATAAAAATGAAATACCTAGGGAATTACACTAATACAACTTATCTTCGAATACAACATAGATACTAGTCTAGCATATAACAGGAGGTAACTATACTACAAACACTAGGAGCTCACTCTAAGTTTTCGAACCATGTCTTCTACATATGATTCAAACATCAACACTGATAAATCGTACTCTAATCTGTAGGCTACAAAAGTCTAGTGTGAGTACCAAACACGTAGTACTCAGTAGGCAACGACAAACTGAGCTCCCAAGATAATGCAAATATATATAACATACAAATAGATTGGAAAACTACACCCAAATATCCAGCAACCACATAACCAAGCCAATAAGATAATAAGGATAAATTCTACTGTTCAGGTCAAAAAGACTAAGATGATAAGGCTAAAAAAGTATCAAGGATTAGCTATCCTATTCCTTCCATACTTAGGATTCTCCATACTATATTGTATATCCCTGCTTAATATATGTATACGGGGTGAAAGAAGGATGTATAATAGTATATAAGGCTAAGAAATGAATACATAATCTTAATAAATAAAGGTAGGGATATCCGGTAACACCATAACTATATTAGCTATATATATAGGTCAACTCAAAGTATAGCCCACATCATCAGACTTGCATTTTAAGACCTCAGAATAATAGTAGGAACTAGTGCTAGTATACTCAGGGTTACTAATCCATATTTCTAATCATGAAATAATTATACATAATAATGAAATTGAAAGATAAAAGATTTAGAATCATACCTCAAATTTTTATACCAAATTAACAACTAGTCTATCATAAACAAGTCATAACAATGATAATAACAATATCAGTAACAAAGCGAGTAACTGGCTAGTCCAGAAAGCAAAATATCTAGTTGAGCCTATCATATACCTCCACCACCCCATGCTTAAAAGGTTCAATAAACATACAACACTCCAAGGCATAGTCATCACCCATACCTATGCAACCCCCCATATAGGCTGATATATATAGGTGTATACTGGAGGTAGGCAGTGCCCATGTAAGAATAAATACAAAGTACATATTGACAAAACAACTATTCCTAAATGCAAACTAGTATATAAAGTCAATACCTAGAATTAAATCGGCTATAAATATCATCAAGACTTGGAATGGAATCGATCATCAATATCATTAAAACTTGGAACTGAATCGATCATAAATATCATCAAGACTAAGAATTAAACCAGTCTTAAATATCATTAAGACATAAAATTGAATCGGTCATAAATATGATCAAGACTAGAAATTAAAATGATCTTATATATAATCAAGACGTGAAACTAAACCAGTCATAAATATCATAATAACTCAAAATTAAACTGATCATAAATATCAGCAAGACTCAGAATTTAACTTGTCATAAATGTGAACAATACACTCAATATTAGCAACATCATCAATAAAACCAACACACACACACACACACATATATAACATCATATTATAATCTGACATCAGTTTTTTTACCAAAATTTATATCATCAATACATCATCTTTCCGTATCCCATACCAGAGAGATATGTATGTAGATATAACTAGTGTACGGGCTCAAGTCATGGATAAAAAGAGTGTAAGTCCATACATCCATTACCTGGAGTAAGCTTTGAGACTAAATTATTATAAAAGTGTAGAAAGAATAGGAATCTCTCACGACCAGAGTAATTAATAGTACCACATCATAGACTAGAATCTGTCTTGCTCAGATCTTTAAAATATCATTATTAATCACTTTTACTCATATAAATTATCCATTAATATAGGAAATTATTGTTATGATGAAATCCATTTTTACGGTAAAAATGGGGCTTTACCTTTACTCGGGATAAGCAATAATAAGATCATATTTTAGCTAGAAATGAATCATTTACCAATATAATGTTCATGAATGTACCGAATCTAAGCATGCCATCACCGGTATTCAAATAATGAAACCATAAGCATAAATATAATTATAACTATAACCACATCCTTTACACGGATAAACACTTCATGGATGTCCAACCGATATAATAACACAACCTTGGGCCCAATAATATGTCTAGAATAATTAAAACATCATAATCATAGACATAGGCACACATACATATCTGGAACTTATATCAATAATCATAGTTGTAAGACATATCATATCTATAAGCCATAGCATAACTATGAAACATATCATATCCATAGGCTACAAATCATAACAATAAGGCATATAACATGTATAACCATATCTCATAATCTAGGGAAAACCATCACTATTCATCAAATCACGAAGTAATCTTATTCTAAAGGTTCAATAGTCTCAACTAAGCCTAATATTTGTAAATAAGTCCACATGGTTTAACCTAAAGAACTCACTTCAAATCCTCAAATTCTATATTTAGGCAATTTATAATTGGACTAGGATAGGGTATCTAAATTTACTTATTGATTGTACATAAACCATAATCAATTTTAAGATAGGAATCCTCACCTAGGAACATAAATAATTAAGTTAATTCCACCTAAATTATGATTTTAAAATCACTAGAATATCCCAAATAAGGTTAAACATACAAAACATACTCCCAATACTTAAAACATATTCAAAGCCTAGTATCATATCATATCCATTCTATGAATTATCTTAATGTAGGAAGAAGGCAATAGGATTCGAAAAGTGTGATCGATATTTTACCTTACGGGTCAAAACCCTCATCTAATCCTCAAACTTCAATTATCAAGACTATGTTATTTTAGCCATAAGCAATCTTAACGTTCACATTCAAATGCAATGTATAGCACGCACCACCTAATGAAGAATAGTGGATCAAAGTCTACCTCAAAGATGAACCATAAATTATTAAATCATCCACAAGACATCCATCCTTACTCTATGATCCCAAAATGCCATCATGCTATCAAAATCATAATCCACTAATCAATATGAAAATAACAGTACTCATAATACACCATTATGCTTTGGGTCCAAAAATAGCATCCAAATCCCTATATAGGTCTATTGTGTCTTATTTTAATGATGAGCAGTTGACTTAAAGGAACTAGGTCCTTGGATTTTCAAGGATTCAATACAGATGACACGCGTCTACATAGTTTTATCCTCTTCTCTCAGAAGGTGGTATGGTCTCTGGCAAATATACTAACCCAACAAATATTGGGGTTGAATCCCAAGGGAATATGTCAAATTATGGTTCTCACCTGTTGTAATCAATGGGCAAAACTGGAAAAGTAAATGGGGGGGAGTATCTATATAGAATAAGTAATAAGTATTAAATTTTAGTTGTAATTAGTTATAAGTGAACACAAGTATTGTGTTCCCCCTAGCTTCTAAACTCTGTAGGCTTATCGTTCTATGTTGAACCAACTTGATACCTTACATGCAAAATCGATAAGTTATGTACCTTCTATAGTCTTTTGGACGAGTAGAAGGATTTTACCCTTTACATTTTGAGTCTTAGTATGTCACTTTACTAACCATTATCTTGATCCCAGTTAACTATTAAGCGACATACTAAGTGACATTTTTAGCCGCTCATGCTTTTGAAATAATCAACAACATTCATAAACAAAATCATAAATGAAATCACAATAATAAAAAGTAGAGAACCCACAACTTTAACTGAATTAATCAACTGAAGTTAATAAAATAGAATCTCATGATCAAAATCTCTTGTTGGAATCAAAAGATATTTGTGAATATCAAAAGTGTGGAACTCCTACTAAAAACACATAAAGGGTATTTATAGTACATGAGGAAACCCAAAAATCCAAGCCTGAACAAAATAAGAGAAAACAGGGTCGGTGGCCACTTATGGTCCTTACATATGCCCTGACCCTGGGCGCAAGTAGCACTTGTGGCCTGCATATTGGGCGCAAGTAGAGACTTCAAGTTCTAGGACCAAAAATCCTGCTGGTCAGCTCTCGAGATTTTGGACTTCTGGCACTTGCTTTGCCCACATACGGTCCATAAGTACTACTTGCGGTCCACATGTTGACTTTGCAAGTGCTGTGAGTTATATTTTCGGCTCTTCTTCAAGTATCAAACATGCTTTGATGAAGAACAACCCAGAAAGTATCTTGAACATCCATAATTGCTCCAATAAGTAGCCAAAATACCTTTTTCAGTTTTTTCATGAACTTAGCATCCAAAATGTGATTTTCTACAAATCATACCTAAAATGCATCATATCTAACAAAACAACCTCATATACTTGCATATTTTCCTTATTTTATGCATCAAAAGTTCTATATTTTTATAGCACATCAAGCACCAACTCCTAGAGGCTCATCAAACTTTTACAGATGTCGTACAAACACTCTTTTGGCTTCTCTATTTCCTTCTACACTATAGAGGGATGGTTGGCAACAAACTTACTTACTTTGAGGAAATCAGATGTTTCTTTAATATAATTTTTTTGCACCACTCATTCTCAACCAAGGATCCTTTTCAAGGATTTTTTCACTAAACAGTTTAGAACAAACACGTCTCGAGTAGTAACATTTCTCAAGGATACTTTTCGAGGAATTAGAGTAGTATCAATGATGTGGGACACAATCCTGTGTTTAAATCATAAATACAGAGGACCAAAAATCAGATAGATTTGCCTCAGGTTTGGGAATAACAGTTTTTGCCTTTTCAACATTGAATTCTAAATTGTTGGGCCATGTTCCACTCATAAAGGGGACCATTCCAGAGAACTTAATATCAAACACCTTTTCAAATAATAAATCATTTAGAATAATTTGTGTTCCCAACAAAGGGTCTCAAGTCCACCATTGTCTTGTGAAAGGAAAAGATTAGCATAGAACATGGGTATTGGATCCTTATAAATTTATGTGCCATACAAATAAAATACCAATGACAAATCTTGGACCTTAAATAGAGGACTTAAGTTACACTAAGATTCTTTCAATTGTTAAAGATTTACAACCCTTCTCAGCACAATTGAGCAGCTTCAGAGAGCAACAAACTTCTCTAGATGGGAGACGGTTTAGAATTTATGCATATCTTCTAGAGGAAGAGTTTCTAGAGAGTGTGATTTAGGTTTCTTTTTAAAAGAGAAAGAGAAGGCATATGTACATTTTTAGGAGTAGCAGAATGCAAGTATTGAGAGGAGAATTCATTGAAAGATCCCCAATAAGAATGGGGTCTTGGTTATAAGAGAAGCAGTTGGTTGGAGTTTTTGAAGGATAAGCCATTGATTTGGTTTGAGGCATAGAGAGAGTGATGAGATAAATAAGAGAAAAGAGGTTTATTAATAAGGAGAAATGGAGGCAAAACAGTGGAATTTTAAAGGATGGGTCAGGAAGAGAAGAATGCAGACATGAAGAGTTAAAAGATCAAGAAAATATTTGAGTAAGGAAAGGATGGAGGGGCACAGTCAAAACAGAGGGAGATAATTAAGGGAAAATGTGTACCAGCAGTAAAAAGATTTGAAAATATTGTAAGAGTATGAAAATAATATTTTTTAGCTAAAGCAAGTAAACATATTCTTTATTTAAGCAAACAATTTTGAGTTATTTTTAGAGGAAACAAAAATGATCTTCTAGCGAGGGTTTTGTAAAAATATCAGCAAGCTTTGTATTATGACACACCACATACAAAGTCTCATTTGACAAACAAAGAAAGAGTAAAGCATCTAGTACCCCCCTCCCCCTCAAACTATGACCAAATTTTCTATGGCATACTCCAACTTTACAGGAGTCCTATTACCCCCAGAACTAAATTTTAGCATATTTTTATCAATCTATTTAACTGATGTGGCACCGTTTTAGCTAACGTGTCACCTTTTCTGTGGACCCCATATTTATGTAATAAAGATGGTACACCGGTACAAAAAGGTGACATAAATGTACTAAAATTAGCTTTAGGGGGGTAATAGGACTCCTGTGAAATTGGAGTGTGTCGTAGCAACTTTGGCCATAATTGAAGGATGTACTGGATGCTTATCTCACAAAGAAATAAAATAATTTTATCTGTATCAACTACATGTCATAATTTTAGTGGATCAATAAATTAATTAAAATTATTAAAGTAGCCTTGAGAGGAGTGAGGACTACCAAAGTTTATTATTCTCTCTTATATATAATAATAATAAAATAAATACAATTAGCTAAAAATTTACTGATTAGTTAAACAACAGGAGAATCTAAATAATTCATTTGATTGTCATCATGAATTGTCACCTTATTGGTGAAAGTTTGATTTCCCAGTTTGTAATTTTCTCCTTGTTTCCTACTTTCAAAAAAAAAATAGTTAACCAATTAAAAATTCAAGAAAAAACTCAATAATGATTTCTCATATTATGACATATCACATATAAAGTCCAATTTGACAAACGAAGAAATAAATTAATTTTATCTATATTAACTACATGTCAGAATTTTAGTGGATTAACAAATTAATTAAAATTACTAAAATAGCCTTGTGAGTGCTATCAAAATTTATTATTCTCTCTTATATATAATACTAGATGGGCACGGCCCATGTTGGGCATGAGCCCAACATATTTGATGGTGTATCTTTGCATAGTCATTTGGTGATGTAGGATAGCAACAATAATAATAAAAGAATGAAAAAATAGCAATGGAAAGCATAAAGAATATTGCATAAAGGACTTCAATCTTCAACTTGAAATTTGACGAACTCTATCAATGACTAAGATTCTCTCAAATCGAATTAAATGAAGAATACAATGAATAATTTCTTCTTTTGCTACCTCTAGGACTTCTCATTGAACATAGTCTGCTCTAATAACTGTATTGTTGAACATCATATATAAACCCATTGATCTTGTTGTCTCATACTTTAGTTTTTTCATGAACGTAGATTCCTGAGTAGTTTGAAGAAGAGTTTTGCATGTTCAAATATGAAAATAACATAAAATCATCAAGTTCGGGATGAAAGAGAACATACTTAGCATGATTTTTTCACCTCTCCATGCACATGGTAATTTCAAATTCTAGTTCTCTTTATTAGGGTACTGAAGATCAAAAGTTGTTTTCCACTAAAAGAGACTTGAGTTTAGAAGCAAAAGAAAATAAAAAAGTTTTCAGCAACAAATGAATTACTATATCCCAGAACTATTAAGCATATTTAGATAACAAATGAGAAAGTAAAGCCACATATAAATATAACAATAGAAGTGCAACCACACTTAACAAACAAAACTTTGCTTTTGTGTCATGATACACTTGTATCTATAAAATGTAACAACCAGTTTGTTATTAGACTTTTTCATTTTCATCCTATCTAAGGCTAACTAAAGTACAAGACTACCATTTTAAATATTCGATTTGTATGTGTGCACATAGACACGAACATAGTCGGAAGCATATACATATGTGTTTGGTGGAGTTCAAGAGACAATTGATCTTGAGCTTTGATCATCCTAGTTCGAACTATTATAGAAAATGGTCATTCAAAGTGTTATGACTCGAGTCGAGTCCCTAGCCACGATGGGCATCCCAAACCACGAATGCCCCAGAGACCCCATAATATTTTATCATAAGCATTATTCATAAATGTAATGGAAGAATAAAGTGAAACATTAGGATAAATTCATAATTAAGTTCAATACATCAAAATACTAAAAAAAAACTAAATCAAATCCATTCTACTAAGCCTCTACTGAATACTAGACTATCTAAACAGGGACAAGGCCTCAACCAGACTATGAACTAAAAGAAAACAACATATGGATATAATGTCTTCCAAAATATAGGAGGATCATAGACTCTAAATTTCTTAAAGTAGTCTACCGCTGATTGGACCACGAAATTGTGCCTCAGAACCTACATTATGAGACAATGCAGTTGCTCGAGGGCGATCAATACTTGGTGTATTGGTATGCAAAATGATCCAAAAACAACATATATTTCATATAATATAATCGAGAGCATCGTGAAAATAATTTAACTTAATATATATCAAAGTACATAGGCATTATTAATAAGCTTCAAAACATTTTTGTAAAACATTGACTCAACTCTTTGCTTTAGTCTTGAGCTAGATGGTACACCCTACGAGTCTACATTCCCACGGGCTATATGAAATCCGCTATTAACTCATTGGTTAAGCCTTTTATCCGATTTTGGCATAAGGATAGGAGTGTTTGGTCTAGTATACAACTATGTGAAGCAAGTATACGATGATAAACCATATTCCAGGATAAAATCACTCCCCTATCGACAAAATACAATTTTCGATAATGAGTTGTCTAAAATCATGCCATTTTGGGTAACTATCTAGCTCTCTTAGAGCCCATTTTTAGCCTCTTAAAATCATACTCCACATTAATGAAAATTCATCTCTTAGTCTATTATAAGCATTTCATAACAAGGTATCATCATACCTGGACTTACAAGTCGTATCATATCATACCATATTTGTATCATATCATATCGTATCCATAATCCTTCTTAGTCAAAAATATATTATTGGCCACCAAGTTGATTCAAATATTGTAAAAGAGTTTTCTTTCAAAAAGGACATACAAGTTCAACCAAAATTATTTTGTTTCAAGACATAACTCTTAGGTGGTCATTTCTTTCATAATTCATGCAAGTTCCATGAGAAACAAAAGTATTGTAATGTACATAAGATTCTCTCTAAAAAACCATATAAGGAATAAGTCCATAATTCGATAAAAGAGCATTAGAAACATCAATTTTTCCATATTCTGAGAATCCACAACAAATGTAAAACATACAATTCTTGTCATAAAATTGGGGTTTACAATTCAACACTTCAAAACCCATAATGTATATACATAAATCAAATCTAAAGTTTATCAAAAACCTATAGTAAATATATAATCTATCATAAAAAGTGGTTTCATAATTCATGTCTTTCAATCAATTTGAAATCCTTAATTCATACATATATCATATAGAGTTTACTAAAACATCATACTATGCCCATGAAAATTAGTATAGTTCTACATACCTTGTAATAGATAGAACGTAGTGTGAATTTACCCTTGGAGCCTAGAATTCTCAAACCCTAGGTAGTTTTCTCCCTGTTATTTGAAAGATGATTAGGAGATTACTGAGATGTCAAGACGTTTTTAAGACACTATACATGTACATAAAGGATTGTAGACCCTAGTTCCCTTAAAATACAATTAAAATGGAGTGTTATCGAGCGACCCCTATCGTGATGACAAGGAAGTAGCCTATCACGGTGGCCTTCGTGGTGCAAGGCTACCGCGGAGTGCCCAATCACGATGCACAAGTCTTTTATAAGCCTAAAAATTCCCCCAACCCATTCAAACCCCATCTTAAGTTTTTTTCAATATAGGGGTCTTAAGGGCTCGTTTCATGCACTATTTAGCAATAGAAATTTTAAGGTGTTACACAAAGCCTACACACAAGCATTTCATTTATGATTTTCTAGTACAAAATTAAATTTATTATTAGGTGAAAGAAAATTCACTAAAATATAATTTAAATATCATATAAAAATAAGAAAGAAAACATGGTGGATGCAGAAAACTGTTCAGCAACAACTAATAACAACATGCCAATGAATAGAAAGTTATAGAAGAATCGATAAAAAGCAACATATACATTTGGAAGACCAGGTATCAAGTTTGATAAAGCAAAAATTATTGGGTTTAAAACAATATTCGCTAGTACGTCAATAGGTTATAGACTTACACAGATAATTGTGGATATTGATAGTCAATTTTGGATTTTTGCGAAGGTTTTCTTTGTACAGTACCTTTCATTGCTTTGGAAACACTTACTTCACTTAAGGGATTATCTATCTGTACAAAAATTTTCTTCAATAATTGAAATTCATTAGCTAAACTTTGCGCTTACATTCATATGCATATGCTAGAAGCATGTACCCATCCAAGTCTCAGAAAACCAAATTATAAAATTTATGTATGTTACTATAGTGGAATGAGAACTTAAGCAAGTTGTCGGGCAAAGTACCAACAAATTTGGTACTATGCTAAGAAAGAATATATAACTAAGTGAAAACAAAACATAAAGCACTACCAGCTAATGTTGGTTATATTTTTGATAACCAACAACTAGTGCTAGTTACTATTTCTTCTAATTTAGATACAGACAGTGGATTTGTGGGGATTTACTTGAATTTTGATAACCAAAAGTTAGTGCTAGCTATTGTTTCTTATTATTTAGTGATAACGTACTTGTGAGGATCTTTACGTGAAGCAAAGCTCTTCTATAATTTGTCGAACTTTGATGATACATAGAAAAGAGAACTTGATTATGTGTCCAAAAATTGTTTACTTTATTCTATGACCTGCAAAGTATCTCTTGCACATGAGATCAATTTGATATTAACCCATGAGAAATGAAAGGAAAAAAATTTTATTCATTATTAATTAATAAGCAGAATGGTCATGAGACACCTCGATGAAGAAATAGGAAAAAAATTAAGCTTGGAGAAACAGAGAAAATCCAAAGAGAGATACAAAACATGAATTTAACATCAAATATTTTAATAACACTGGGTTGAAAGGGAAACAACATGAAGAATGAAGAGAATGTACCAAAAATTGTTCATAATCAACGTTCTTTGGCCTTCAGTAAGAATCGGTTCATAGGACACCTATATTTTATTTATCTCATGGTGTGGCGATAAGAACATGTTAAATATGTCATCTTCTTGAGCACAACCTATTATTTTCCAAGATTAGTAGTGCATAGATAACTTTGTCAACCATGTCAGGAGCTTTCAAAGAATTTATCACAGCCAAATTTATGCGGAATAAAAAAGAATCAAACAAAAGTCATGCATCAAAACAAAAAGATCTTATATTAACTTCAAAGAAGAGTTTAGTGATATTGCATGATATTATATGAAGCTATAATCATCTTGATTCATTAGATATTATGATATAACTCAAAATTACATAATTGATCTCCAGCATCATCAGTCACCATATCCCTATATGATCGGCCTCCCAAATTAAGGATTGTTATTATTCTTCATTAAAAATTAAGGATTGCTATTATTATGAGTATGATAACCACCATTATTGCAAGTTATTTCTTCAAAATATTCCATCAAGAATCGTGAATTCAATAATATACAATTCATATATCAAAAATATCATAGAGTAAAGTCATGACAAAATTAAGTTGACTCTAGAGCTGGAAGTGTTTTTTAAGCTCTATATTCCAACAAGAAAGTTATAGTTTTTATTACAGAAATGTTAAAAATAAATACGACAGAAAAACCAATCATGTTGTATTATCAATACGTAAAACAGATCAGCAAAATTCTTTTTCTTCAAGAGAAAATGATCAAAGATTTAAAGATTCATAAGAAAATGTGCAATGATACCTGAAGGGCTTGGAAAATGAAGAACCTGAAATTAATCCTTTTGTCTGTGATTCGACCTGCTTGTTTATCTTTGTTGTCTCTTTTACAAATTAATACCTTTATAGATGTATTTTCTCAAAATATAGTAAAAACAACAAAAAGATGAATAATGAAAATTTACCTTGAGTTTTTAGCCTTCCGGTCATGACAGCATCCAAGAACTTGGCCACTCAAATTCTTCTTCAACAAACATCTGAAAGTAGTAAGGTATAACATGGATATTAAATCATCTTAAATCAGAATTCCTAATATATTCTATAAAAAATAAAGTTAAATCTAATTTTTGCTGTCAACAAAAAATTTAGACAAATAGTAAGAAACAATTGAATTACACATACAAACAAATAAAATACTATTACTAAAAAAATAATAAAAATGAATCTGATTCTAGAATCACTCAACCAGTAACACTTTATCCAAGAAGAGAAAGGATTTATATTAAAAGAAAATGGTCACAATAAACATAGCAAAGCTCATAACAACCAACTCTTGAAACTAATCTCTCTTTACGATACACAAATATTGTCTTAATTAGTGAGTTTCATCAAACATGTTGACCTTATCAATTACCTGTAAAAAGCATATCAGGCTCAAGAATATCAAAATATCAAAAAGAGAAGTAGTTAAAATATTTTATCCAAAGGTCAAGTCTATCAAAGCCATGTCTAAATTACACGTGCCTATTCTGCTTCATATCATGTAAATAACTTCTAGATTATCCAGTACTAACTAATAAACTACTTGATGGTGATTGTGCTAGTTCTTTTTCCTCATATTTGAGTGTAACAATCTAGAAAATATCACATGTTTCACAAATTATTTATTTACTTACTATGAGAAGAGAGATATAAGCCGGTTCCAACAATAAGTTGGAAAGATTAGTCTCAAATTTTCTCCCTAAGTTGAATCCTACAAATTCAAATCTTTGTCATTCAATAATTCTTTAACCATTTTTACTATCCAAAAAAAAAAAAAAAGATTATTCTTTTCACTGGAATTTAAGATCTAAGATGCTCTGATTCTTTACTTTTGGTGCCACAACCATGTCGGCATGACATGGGTGTGAGTGTGGGATCCATACCTGATATGGTAAATGAATTCTGGGTACGCTGATGAAAATCAATGGAGTAAGTCTGAATATTAATTATTTTTTGTAATAAAAAAAGCTAAGGTGAAATTGAAGAAAATAAATATAGAAATTTCTATGTCACTCATTTGTCGTTAATCTCCTTTTAGGATTTTTATCTTGATCAATATTTCTCTTCAAGTTCTCCACATAATATCTAATAATTTAGGTTTTATAACTCATTTTTTGTATATTTAAATTATTTTTAGTCAAATCTCCGCTCTTATAGTCATACCTATATTTATATATCTGAATCTTAAAATTGAGATCACAAAGGCTTCAACCTCTATATCCATGTTGAACATCCACACCTGAATTTGAACAACATAGAATGGGATAACATGAACTTAAAATAGAAAATTAAATAAATAACACAAGTATATCTCTGACATGTAATTAGTAGAATATAGTAAAAATGAATACATATATGTAAAAATCAACTAAAATATCAAAGGAAAAAGGAAAAAAATCTTATCAAACGAAAATGATCCATAACTAAAGAACCAGGCATTACAAAATTAACACCATTATTGAAAATAGGACATGCAGGTTCAATATTATGATTAGGCATTCATTACAAAATCAAAATAGTTGTATACAAACAATCAGAAGCAAAGAAACACATGAGGAAAATATGATTAAGGAGAAAAGGAAAAATCATTGAGACAGGAAAATTTAATTCACCATTTAAGCTCGAAAATTTAAATTGACTTCAATATCTTATGTATTTAAGGCATGTTACACATCCGTAACTTGTAATTTTACATTATGGCATTAATTTATTAGATATTCGTGTGATTTAAACTGTGGGTTTGAAATTGGGTTGAGGGGTTTTGGTTGTTACTGTTTGAATTACTTGTCTCATATTTTAAATTTATTATTCATGCTTTAAATTAATGTTTTTAGGACTTTGGTGCATTATTTAAATGGTCTGAATAGGGAACATGAGTTTCCCCAAAATTGATAGATCTTTGACTTGATAATGACATTAACCTCAACCCATATTGTAAACTTGATTTTTAATATGGATAATTACATAGTTAACCTATTTTTGAACCCATTGTATTGTATTAAAGGATAAATGGATATAAAAATAGTTTTAGATGGCCTTGGTGGCCATAGATTTGATTTTAAATGGAACTTGGGAATCAATTTGATTATGTGGATTAATTTAGCATAATTAATTTAGGTTGCAAGCTAATTGGTATGATGATAACCAAGTGATAAATGCTCCTAGGTTAATGTTTGGGTTTATGTGCAAATTATTTTAATTAACCTTAAAGAGAGTTGTGTAGCTCACCGTAAAGGTGTAGTCCTGAGGGGACTAACACTAAAAAACATGTTTACTAGTGTGGGGGTCTATATGATTGTGTTCTTAGTTCACACTTATATTTTTAGGATAGCTAGATCTTTGGTATGTTTATCCCTTTCTTCAGATTCCACAATTTATACAGCTAACATGCACTGGGCTCTTTCAGTAAGGGGAGCTGTACCCATATAGCCTGTGGGTGCATATATAACAGAGCAAACTACATAGTTTAGGTTAATGGTTTAACCTCTCATGTTCATAACCCTTGTCCCTACCTCGATATTCTATATATGTATATATAATTTTTTTTGCATATGTTTTGAATGGTTTATTGCATTGGTATTACTTTATCACTTTTCCTGAGTTACATGCTAGTGCTTATCCCACTGACTGTCCCTAAACGCTACATCATTTTATGATGTACAGTTTGAAGGGTTTTCTATTGCTCCTATGCAGCGTTAGGTGATTTAGTATTCTTGTGGATCTACTGTGAAGTGGTGAACCTCCATTCTTTTGGAAGGCCTTGTCATTTCATTTGTTTCTTTATTCACTTAGTATTTTTTGGTACTTTTGTCATAGTCGGGGGCATGTCCAAACTTAATTGATATTCTGGTTTTAGAGGCTTTCATGGACAAGTGTGGAATGGATATTGTTTTAACTTAGACTTTTATTTTATTTATCTATCTATCCTTATTATATAAATTTTAGTTGTTTTTTGTTGTTTATTATTATTATTGTTCCTAGTGTTAAGGCTAAGTGAGTGCTCTCTGACTCATGATAGGCTTGAGATATCCATCACTGCCAGGCCCGAATTCAGGTCATGACAAGCTTGGTATCAAAGCTATGTTCAGGGTTGTTGGGTATCCATAAACTCTTGTTGAGTAGATTCTCTTTTATGGGTGTTTAGTGCACCACACTTATTAAGGGCAGGCTATCAGGCATTTTGTAATGTTTTCCTTTCTTGTGTTCTAACTCGGGCTATAGAGTCTAGGTATCTTGAAACTTCTATAAATCTTGGCTTACTCGTATTTCAAATCATGCCTCCCTAAATATCTGATATTCGTAGATACTTTGTTGGAACCTGTGTACCACCTGAGGCAAATATAAAGGGGAATCACCCTGTTTATGGAGTGTAGATATGGTCTTGCATCCCTGCCCCACGAGGGGTTCCACTAGTCCCTACTAGTACTTTTTGAGCTTCTTAAGATGGTGATACTTATGCTTAGTTTACCCAGGGAGATATTTCTAATGCAAAGTTCTATTAATCTATTCATATGCTTACTCATTCGGTGGCATCACAATCTTGTCAGTCTGATCATGTTGGTTTTATTGCTCATTCATCTGAGGTCACTTGGGTTGGCTAGTTTATGAGGTTGAATCCCCCAATCTTCATAGTCTCTAAGGTTGATAAATATCCCTAAGGGTTTGTTGATAAGATAGAGAAGATTTTTAAGGTGATATATACTACTGATTCTAAAGGTGTAGAATTTGTTGTCTACCAATTGAAAGATATAACTTCTTAGTGGTATGAGGAGTGGGAACTATTAGGGGTGATGATGCTGAGCAGGCAACATGGGATAAGTTTTTAGGTGCCTTTCTTAATCACTTCTTTCCTCATGAGTTGAGGAAAGCTAAGGACAAAGAGTTTATGAATTTAAAGCAGAGCAAGATGAGTGTGAAGGAGTATGCTCTTAAATTTCAGCAGTTGTCACATTATGCTCCGAAGTTAGTGGCTAACATGAGATCTAAAATGAGGAATTTTTCTTCTGGGTTGTCCCATGACTTGGTATTAGAGTGTAGGATGCGATGTTGAACAATGATATGGACATCTTTAGGTTGGTAGCTTATTTGCAGTGGATCTATGACGAAAATAAGAAATAGGTAGAGATGGGATAGAGGCAGAATAAGAAGTTTAGATATTTAGAGCAGGATGCAGGTAAGTAGAACAGTCGGATAGATGGTGGAGAGTGGACTAAGAAAAAGAATTGGGGGAATTCTTATTTGATCGCTAGTAGTTCTTATCCTTAGTCATCTGGTGATCATCTTTTCCAGGATACCAGTGGTCCTAAGGTATAGGGTGCCTAGTCTCAGGTTAGTGTAGCTCAGTCAACCCCATCTTATCCTCTTTATCAATTTTATGGACATCTTTATTATGATTATTGTGAGGAAGGGAGGAACTTGTGTTTCAATTATGGTTAGCCTGGTTATCTGTAGAGAAATTATCCTATAACCAAAGTTGCCTCTAGAGATAATAAGGTTCTAATCGCCACTTCTTCAGCTCCTGAACCTAGGAAACCACTTCTTGTACCAACATTGGACAGAATCATCTCTATGCACTTGTAATGCTTTCAGGACTAAAACCAAAGTGTACTTTCACATAAGGGGTCACATAAGATAGGGTAGAACACAAATTAAGAAAATAATAAACATCACAAGAAAACATTTGTAACATACTAGTAACAAAATCTGGAGATGCCTTAAACTCCAATGTTCCTAGTAACAAAATCTGGAGATGCTCATCAGGAGTTTAAGGCATCTCCAAATTTTGTTACTAGTATGTTACAAATCTTTTCTTGTGATGTTTATTATTTGCTTGATCTATGTTCTACCCTATCTTATGTGACCCCTTATGTGGAAGTACACTTTGGTTTTGGTCCTGAAAGTATTTTTGACCCCTTTATTGTGTCTACTCTAGTGGGTGATTCCATAGTTGCTAGAAAAATCTATAGGGGTTGTGTGGTGTCCATCTTTTATAGGGAGACACCGGTGGATTTGATAGAGCTTGATGTGGTAAATTTTGATGAATCCTTGGGATGGATTAGCTTTATCCATGCTATGATTCTCTAGATTATAGGATCTAAAAGCCCAAGTTTTAATTCTCTAATGAACCTGTGATCAAATAGGAGAGGAGTTCCTTAGTACCTAAAGGGTGGTTTACTTCTCATCTTAGACCCCAAAAGTTAATTTCCAAAGGGTGTCGGTATCATCTACTTTGGTTAAGGATTCTAACTCTAAGGGTCTCTCTTTGTAATCTATCCCTGTGGTTAATGAATTTTTTGAAGTGTTTCTCGATGATCTTCCTGGGATTCCTCCTGATAGGGAAATAGATTTTGGGATTGTTCTTCTACCAGATACCCATCCTATTTATATTACTCCTTATAGGATGGCTCCAGCTGAAATAAAAGAGCTAAAGAAGCAATTAAAGGACCTTCTTAATAAGGTTTTCATTCTCTCTAGTATTTCTCTGTGGGGTGGTCCCATGTTTTTCATGCGAAAGAAGGATAGGTCTCTTCATATATGTATAAATTATCATCATTTGAATAAGGTGGCAGTGAAAAATAAGTACCCTCTTCCTAGGATTAATGATCTTTTTTATCAACTTTAGGGTGCTAGGTGTTTCTCTAAGATTAATCTTTATTCGGGCTATCATCAGTTGAAACTTCAGGAGGTTGATATTCCTAAGACTGCCTTTTGAACTCGGTATGGTCATTATGAATTCCTAGTTATGTCATTTGGGTTGACTAATGCTCTAGCTACTTTTATGGATCTTATGAATTGAGTGTTCAGACATTTTTTAAAACTTATTTGTGATAGTTTTCATTGATGACATCTTGGTGTACTCTAAGAGTGAGGAGGATTAAAACAATCACTTCTAAGTATGAGTTTGGATGAATGGTATGACATTTTTAGGACATGTGGTTTCTAGTGAGGGGATCAAGGTGGATCTATAGAAAGTTGAGGTAGTTAAGATATGGCCTAGAACCATAACTCCAATCGACATTAGGAGCTTTTTGGGCTTGGTTGGGTATTATAGGAGGTTTTAAGAGAATTTCTCTTCTATTACTGCTTCGTTGACAAGGTTGACTCAAAAAAAAGTTAATATCTTGTATTTCGATGCTTATGAGGGTAGTTTTAAGAAGTTGAAGGATAAGTTGACTTATGCGATAGTTTTGACCCTGCTCGAGGGTGTTGAGGATTATGTTGAATATTGTGATGTGTCCCATGTGGGACTAGGTTATGTTTTAATGCAGTATGATAAGGTTGTAGCCAATGCTTCTAGGCAGCTTAAAGTCCATAAGAGGAATTATCTAACTTACAACTTAAAGTTGGCGGTTGTGGTTTTATTTTAAAGATCTGGCGTCATTCTGTATGGGGTGCATATTGATATTTATTCAGATCATAAAAGCTTGAATTATGTGTTTACTCAAAAAGATTTGAATCTCAAGAAAAGGAGGTGTCTTGAATTTCTTAAGGATTATTACATGAGCCTTTACTATCATCCAAGTAAAGCTAATATTGTTGATAATGCTCTTAGCAGGCTGTCTATGGGAAGATTATCCTATATTGATGAGGATAATATAGGATTGGTGAAGGATATTCACAGGTTGTCCAACTTGGGGGTATGTCTCTTAGTCTCTGAGGACGAGGGAATGATTGTTTAAGAAATGCTTAAATCATCCCTTGGTGTTAAGGTGAAGGAAAAGCAAACTTTGGATTCCATACTTATGCAGATTATGGATGATATGGTCCAGCAAAAGGGTTACGGCTTTTGAGATTATGGGATATGGAATTCTAAGATATCAAGGGAGTTTGTGTGTTCTTTATGTTA
Organism: Capsicum annuum; assembly: GCF_002878395.1. Classification (NCBI taxonomy): domain Eukaryota; kingdom Viridiplantae; phylum Streptophyta; class Magnoliopsida; order Solanales; family Solanaceae; genus Capsicum; species Capsicum annuum. Next base: position 121,995,493 of record NC_061120.1, read on the forward strand.
ATGGTCTATGGTTAAGGATTTTAACTGAGGCTCATGAGTCCAGATATACAGTTCATCTGGGTTCGACTAAGATGTGTCATGTCTTGAAGGAAATATACAGGTGGAATAATATAAAGAGAGATTTGGAGAACTTTGTGGCTAAGTGTATGGTTTGTCAGCAAGTCAAGGTTGAAAACTTAAAGTTTGGTGGCATATCTTAAGAGATAGATTTTCCTATGTGGAAGTGGGAGATGATTAATATAGATTTTGTTATGGGTCTTCCACATTCTCGTAATTAGTATAATTCTATACCGGTCATTATGGATAGGATGACTAAGTCTGCTTAATTCTTACCTATGAGGACTAACTACTCGGGAGAAGATTATGCCAAGTTGTTCATTCAGGAGATAGTCAAGTTGCATAGAGCACCTCTGTCTATCATTTCAAATTAAGGTACACAATTCTCTTCTTACTTTTAGTGTTCATTTCAAAAAGGCTTGGGTACTCAGGTGAACTTTATCACAGCTTTCCACCCTCAAATGGATGGACAAGCGGAGCAGACTATTTAGACCTTGGAGGATAGGCTAAGGGATTGTGTAATTGATTTTAAGGGTAGTTGGGTTGCTCATTTTCCCCTTATTGAGTTTATAATAACAGTTATCATTCTAGCATTCAGATGGCTCTTTTTTAGGCTCTCTATAGTAAGAGATGTAGGTCTCCTATCGGGTGGTTTGAGGTAGGGGGTGCTAGATAGTTTTATCCTGACTTAGTTCACTAAGCCATGAGAAGGTGAAAGTGATTAGGGAAAGGCTTAAGATTTCTCAAAGTTGCCAAATGTTTTATGAAGATGTGAGACAAAGGGAGTTGGAGTTTGAGGTTAGTGATTGGGTATTCTTGAAGATTTCTCCTATGAAAGAAGACATGGGGTTTGGGAAGAAAGGAAGCTCATTCCCTATTATATTAGTACGTATCAGCTAGTTTAGCCTCTATTCATCCTTTTTTCCATGTGTCTATGTTGAAAAAATGTGTGGGTGATCCTTCCTTGATAGTGCCAATTGAGAATGTCGGTGTTACAGATTCTTTGTCTTATGAGGAAGTCCCAATTAAAATATTAGATAGGCAAGTTCATAGATTGAGGATAAAGGATGCACATTCGGTGAAGGTTCTTTAGAGAAATCAAAAGGTGGAAGAAGCTACATGGAAAGCTAAGAAAGATATGAAGGACAAATACCCATTCTTGTTCGTCGAGTTGGATAAAAGTGCTTCAGGTACGAGTATCATTCCCTCTTGTCACTTTTTGAATTTGTCATTTGATAATGGAATTAACCTCAACCCACATTTTAAACTTGTTTTTGAATATGGATAATTGCATGGTTTAACCTATTTTTGAACCCATCGCATTGCATTAAATGATAAATGGATATAAAAATGGTTTTGGATAGTCTTGGTGGCCATGGATTGGATTTTAAATGGAACTTGGGAGTTAATTTGGTTATATGGATTGGTTTGGCATAATTAATTTAGCTTGCAAGCATAATTGGTATGATGATACCAAGTGGTAAATGCCTTAATATAAGACCCCTGGGTTAATGGTTGGGTTTATGTGCAAATTGTCTTAAATTGCGCTTAAAGAAATTTATGTAGCTCACCGTAGAGGTGTAGTCCCGAGGGCGCTAACACTGGAAACCACATTTGCCGGCGTGGGAGCCTATATAACTGTGTGTTTGGTTCACTCATTATATTTTCGGGATTTCTAGAGACTTGGTGTATTTATCCCTTCCTTTGGATTCCTCAATTCGTGCGGCTAACATGCATCGGGGCCCTTTCAACAAGGGGAGATGAACCCATATAGCCCATGGGTGCCTCTAGGATGGAGCGAGCTACATAGTTTAGATTAATGGTTTAAAATCTCATGTTCATGACCCTTGTCCCTATCCTTACATCCCCCCCTCTCTCTCTCTATATATATATATATATATAATTGTTGTGCATATGGTTTTGACTGATTTATGGCATTGACATTACTTTATTACTTTCCCTAAGTTACATGCCAGTTCTTATCCCACTGGCCGTCCCTGGATGCTATATCATTTCATAATGTAGGGTTTGAAGGGTTTTTTGTTGCTCCTGTGTGGCTTTAAGTGATTCAGTATTCCTATGGATCTGCTATGAAGTGGTGAGCCTCCATTTTTTCGGAAGGCCTTATCATTTGGCTGGATTCTTTATTCACTTAGTATTTCTTTTTTGGTACTTTTTTCATAGCCAGAGGCTTGTCTTGACTTAATTGATATTCTGGTTTTAGAGGCTTTTATGGACAAGTGTGGGTTGGATGTTGTTTTGACTGTAAATTTTCATTTCATTTATCTATCTATCTATCCTTGTTATATATATTTTGGTTTTGTCACAACCCAACTTATGAGTCATGATGTCACCTATAAAATCCTGTATAGTATCTAAGCCAAACCATAACTCGAAGAAAACGCAATGGTTTAATTCGTTAGGAAATTCTTAAGGTAGGAGAAATTTCAAGAACATAATTTATTAATAAAAGGTTCTAGATAGAATAAACAGTCAATAGAAAGTACGAATCCCAAGACTAGGTAGAGCCAGTACAAGAGCATCTAATAGTACTAATTCAACTCAAAGTCTTGAGTAATTAATACATCTTTCTCAAAACACAAGACTGAAAATAAAGCTAGAGGGAAATAAGAGACTTGAACTCCAAGAACTCACCCTATCTCTGGAAATTAGTCATCGCACAAACAATGATCAACAACGATAGCTAGTAATCGGATTTACAATAAAAAGGTACAGAAGTATAGTATGAGTACCAAAACAATGGGTACTCAGTAGGCATCATCGGATGACTAAGCTAAATCATGATATAAGTATGATAAAATGCAAGATAACATAACTAAGTCAAGGTACAGAAACAAACCTAAATTATCTCCAACACCACTGTACACAATAAGAAAATAAACCAAAATGATAACATAACATATCATAATATCACATAAGCAATCACAAACTACAAAAATGTCTCCCATACACCAATTGGTGTAGAAAAGTAAAGAACTCATCACAGCCTTCCATACGACTAGAGAGTACGCTCAAGAGAAGAATAAGAAATAAAGTGACATTATAAGTAGCCTTCGTTGTTCTACAATTTATCCACATTCAACCATGTTACCATCATCTAACAACCTTATGATTGTTTCTCACTAATCAACATTTACTAGCCAATAATTACTTGTTAACCAACATATTCAATTTCTAGAATCCATATATGTCATACCATATTATAACCATTTCCTCATTTTTCAACTAAGTCAAATTACTACCTTCAATTTCACACCCCAATTTCATTACTCATAAAAATTATATCATCATGTAATAATATGCATTCTAAACTCAAACTGGTAAATATAATCAATATTCAAACTTGAACCGGTAAATTATCAACATTCGGATTCAAACAGATAAGTATAGTTAATATCCAAACTTAAAATGGTTAGTATAATCAATATACGGACTCAAACCAGTAAATATAATCAATAGTGCCATAATCATCCTCTAAACTCAAATCAGGTGTATATATATATAACAAACAACATAACCATCTTCCGAACTTGAATCAAATATATGTATACAATCCATATCACAAATAGTATCATCAACATGCATAAATAATAGCATAGCCATTAGGTGTCAACCTTACATTAACCAAAATAGCTGTCAAGTATCAAGAGTTTCCACTATTATTTCAATACACATTTTCAAGAATCTAATAAGCGTAAATAATTTTACCAAAGCTAACATGTGTCATAGCCTAAAGTGGGTTAAGAGTCCACTTCTAATCCTCAACTTCCATTTTAGGAAAATTTCTGCCCGAACTAGGCTTAAGATATCTAAATCCATTTTTAGATGTTATACAAGCCATACTTAGTCCTAAGGTAGAGATTCTTCCCAAATACATTAACTAAGCCCACTAAAAACTGAGGCAACCTTCACTAGTATAAGCGACTAAGGCCAAACATACCCTAAGAATGATTAATTAGAGCATTTTACTAAATTACGAGCAAAATAAGTCATTCTCATGCTAAACATGAGTAATGAAGTCCAATGCACTAAAGTTCAAGGCAACAAGCTAAGTATTTCAATTCTACATTTTCCATTTAGTCTAAACAATCCGACTAAACCCAAGTCTTGCATTTTATCAATTCAACACCTAAACCTATCCCAAATCCAACACAATATCATAAGAATATTATGGCATAGCTCAATCTAATAAAGGATAGACCTAGCCAACCTCGACGCCGAAGAAAGGTCGATGAATTGCTAAACCTTTTATTTCCCTTTCAAGAATCCTCCTCACAATCACAAGATATAAAAAACACATTATACTCATCAATACAAGTGTAAGAATACCCATATTTCACCATTGTACTTCGGGTCCAAAAATGACATCAAAAACACCATATGGGTCTCACTTATGGAAATCGCATTTCCAAGACTAACCCAAAATAATATCAAGCTCAAGGAATAATTACCCACAACAATGGGTGAAAACCAAGCTAAATTGGGGCTAAAATCAAGCCCTAAATTATTTGTGGCTTAGAGCTTTAAACCAAGAAATTTCACCAAGAAAAGGGTGAATTCTTACCAAAAATTGGATGATAATCACATAAAAAAATATTAATCTAGCTTCCCATGCTCCAACAAGCTTAAATTTTAAGTTAACACACTATTTTAGGGTTTAGCTCTCAAGGGGGAAGATAAAAATGCCTAAAATAATGGAAAAGGGCTTAATTTAAACCTAGTTCAGGGCCTCGGCAGTCACTATTATGACCTGCAAGTATGTGATCGCAGAATCTTGTGGTCTACACCACTTGTTACGATTACAACACTAATGTGTGATCGTATCACAGTGATCTTAGCCCAAGGATGGCGATCGTGGCTGCCTCAATTGATAGCTGAAAACTTGAAAATCGTCCAAGTCTCCTCCAAGGCCTCAGGATTCATTTGAAATCCCGTATATGAAAATGAATAGGTTGAGGTTTAAGAGTTTTCTTAAGAAGTATGGATTGAATCACAAGTTGGAAACACCTTATTATCCATAGAATAATGGACAAGTTGAGGTGTCCAACAGAGAAATCAATTTTATTTTGGCGAAGATAGTTAATGTCAATAGGACTGATTAATCAAGAAAGATAGACGATACATTATAGGCTTATTACATAGCTTTCAAGACTCCCATGGGTGCTTTTCCTTATTATTTTGTGTATGTAAAAGCATGTCACTTGCTTGTTAAAATTGAGCACAAAGCACTATAGGCATTGAAGAAGCTGAATTTTGAGTAGCAGGATATAACAAAGTCAAGGATGAACAATATGAATGAGTTGTATGAATTATGACTGGTCTTATGAAAGTTTTGAACTTTAAAAAGTGAAGATGAAGTTTCATCATGATTGCAAAATTGAGAAATGGATATTTTAGAAAGGTGACCAGGTATTGCTCTATAACTCAAGACTTTGCTTGCTTCAAAGTATGTTGAAGTCTAGGTAGTATGGTCCATTTACTATAACAAGAGTGTTTCTATATGGTGCTTTAGAATTGAAGCATAATGGAGAAGCCTCGTTCAAAGTGAATGGGCAAAGGTAAAGCACTATATGGGTAATACTAAGGAACTTAAGATGGTTTTTGAGATCAACCTTGGTGAAGTCCGAATAACCAAGGCAACTGCATTGTGCTGCGACGTTAAATCAAGTGCTATATAGGAGGCAACCCATTAGGATAGTTGGTGAAGTCTGTGCATCCAACTTATCCCCGTCTTTCCGCGACATTAAACCAAGTGTTGTGTGAGAGGCAACCCATGTTTTGTACTTAATAATTTTTAGGGTAATATGTGTGTTTAGTGTACTAGGTTAAAGATTGTAGAAAAGAGACAGAAATTCTAGAATTTACGTCATAAGAACTCTTCATGAGTCGTACCTTAACATGATGACTCGTGAGAAGGAGTAATAATGACCTGGGACTTGAAACATATCTAGGTAAGAAGTTTCTAGAGTCCTTACAACTCTCAGAACGAGTTGTAACCTCTAGTTGTGATTCGTTACCTTGAGTCATACCGACTCCAGAACTAGGTAAGAGTTGACATTCTTTACGGAGAGACTAAGAGACCCATAACCATTGGGTACGAGTCGTATGCATGAATCATAACCAAACTTACCAGGTCAAGTTTCAAGGGTCAACCCAGCCCAGACTTACCTTTTAAAAAAAATGGGGGCACCTGAATCGGGTACCCGACATTGCAATCAATGAACTCTCTCCATTATTGTCGATTTTTGAGCCCTAAAAACATAAAACCACTTAAAAACTTTCATCGATCAGTTAGTTCCTCCTAAACTTCAAGAATTTCTCAAGCCTTAGGGTAGAAAAGTGTGGAAATCAAGAAACCTAACATCTCACCAACCCAAGTAAGTTTTTAAACTTAAAATCTTTTTTATTCAAGATTAAATCCAAAAATGGTTTGAGGTTTCAGATTTTCGTAAAGTTAAGCATGTTTCTATGTGTATACTTGAACCCTATTGCTTGAAATTTGACTTTGAAATGTACAAATGGGTGTGAATTAGAGTTTTTGTATTTTTCTTGGGCGTTTTTGTATTTTTCTTGGGAGTTTTGAATTGGATTGAAGGGTAAATAGGGATTGTATATTAGAACCACCTCAAAGTTAAACCCTTATGTTGTAGTAGATACAGGGCTCCTGACAACTCGTACTTACACGTAACGAGTTTTTATAAGACTCATAACCACTAACAATATAAAGGATTAGAATGGTATAGGTTCTGATATGGATAAAACTTGACTATGCAAGTCCTAAACAATCCCTATGACTCGTAACTTGAATTCATAAAGACTGGGGTAAACATTCATAGAAGAAAATATTTTTTGTTAGCTTATGAGTATTAGTAACGAGTCGTAAGATAACCTTACAACTCATTAAGAGGACTCACAAGATAATCAGTAAACATTGACCTATCGTTTGTCTATCTTACAGCTCAGTTATATGATTCGTAACCAGTGTATACGACTAATACCCCCCAGTCATCTCATGAATAGAACATGCACACTAATACCAAATTGCCTTGTTTTTCTTTCTTTTCCTTAATAATTGCTAAATGTGTATGTACACAGGTACTATGGCTCCAAAAGGTGACTCCTCAAAGAAGAAAACTAAGAAGAAGTCAGCTCCCAAGTCTGATTACCATCTAATAAATAAGGAAACAAGAGTCGAGTAGTGACCTCATGGAATACCCAATGAAAAAAGAAAGCTCATTGATACGCCCAAACTATACCTCTCTTACGAGAGAGTAAGCGGTCGTTGTCAAATATATAACCCAACTAGGTTGGGGTCAAATCCCATAGGGAATATGGTGCTAATTAAGTTGTATGCAGATTAGTTGACTTCTAATCGTTCGTTTCTGTCAAATAAATTGGGGGGATTTGATTCAGTTCACAAACTAATGGTTTCAGTTTAACAAGATGAAATATGTATAGTATTATTCAAATTCAGAGAAATAGCAAGCTAGGGTTATGTCCACCTTATAGTTTTCAATACTTTCTAACAATGGGCATTACGAATTCAGACATGCATCATGTTTACAGAGAAATGTATTATATTTAATAACATAATCCTAGTGTTTCTCAACAATCAAGGACTAATTCACTTTTGTTCTCTCGAATCAAAAGCGTTTACCAAAAACAATACAAAATCTCCAAGTAGTTAATCCTAATAAGGCATTAACTTATGAAATAGGGGTTGGTAATCATATTTTCTTGTCACTACGCTCTTTTCCGAACAACAACCTTTATTTCGAACAAGTTGTGTTTTAAGGCATATCCTCTATGTTTGCAACCACGAGAATTCAAGATAAGCGAAGAGAGTATGATATAAACAAGTCCATGCATAATGAATTCAAAACCCAAAGTAATAGATTGTATGCTACAAGGGTTCCATAACCCTAACTAATAAACTTATCTACTCATGAATAAAACAAAAATCATTATAAATATATTCATCATACCAAAAACTAGAAAACAATCTTGGTGTGCGAATGGTGAAAGTAAGAGAGAAGAAACGTTTTTCTCTCTCGCCACCCTTAGCCACGATTCTCCTCTCTCTGAATAATACAGAATAATTGAATCATCAATAAAAATTCAGCATTAAGCCTTTTAATAATCTCTTCCCTCATAATTGCCTTCTAGGTTCCTGAACTAATTATAAATGACAAACTGGTCTTGGACATAGTTTCTAGGCGCTACATTTGGTCCAGATTCTAGTTTTTAGGTGCCACATTTGGTCCAGGTTGCTACTCTCTCTTGTGTCATTTGTCATCCGCATTCCATAGTCCCATAATGTCTTCATCTACCTTATTAATGCCTAAAATCATGCTAGTCACATCGGTTAGCTCAATTACATAGAAGTAGAGTAAGAACATAAGAAACTAGGCACTTTGTTCTCTAAACATAGCTAAAATATGGATAAATTATGGTGCTTAGGCGTATTAATACACCCAAGATCACTGAGTCTAGAGAAACACTACCTAGGAGCAAGAAAACACTTATAAATATGGTCACAGCTCCCCAAAAGACAATCAAAATGAAGAAGTCAAGTACTCCTCCACTGCACTCTACTTCATCTTTTGAAGATGACAAGAATGATGAAAATATAGAATCTGAAAATGATGCATAGGAAAAAAAGTAAAGCTCATATGAATTAGACTTAAAGAATGAAAGTAAGGAGAGGAGAATGTTACCACAATGGATGTTCAACAACCACTACCACCACCCTAAATTTGGTTAGCCATTAAACTTGCTCTGTTTCCCACCATTGAATAGTAGGGGGTACTACAGAATACAGGAAACAGACAATTTTGGTTTGGAGGTAAACCTAACTATAGAAAATTCGAGAAGAGGAATATACCTTGAACCAAGACCGATTACTATAAGCATGTCTTCCTGAATTTGAGGCCAGATTTCAACAGTACAGGTTCAAGTGGGTGACTACAGCACAAGAAAGTTCAGTCTTGCACTAATGTAGGAATTTTATGTTGCATATAAAGGGTAAGCTGAAGTGACAATACCCTCAGGGAAACTTTTGGAAGGTTGGTAATCCAATTGCATGTCTGACTATCCATGGAGTTTAAGGTAAACATCTCTCAAAAAACTATCTCTAGATTTCTGCATGGTCCTAATTTCTAGCCTCCAGTAAACACAGAAGAAATTTATTACCGCATAGATAAAATATGGAAGGATACAAAGAAGTAGATAGGGTCGGTAGAAAAAATAATGCACTTTAAATGGATATCAAGCATCATTGTACAAATAGGGAAGAAGCAAGTTGGGTGATTAGTGGCCCATGTGTGACTTCACAAAAGATTGAGAAGAAAGCCCTGAATTTTTAAGCCAAAGCCAGACTGTGTCCTAATATTAGGGACAATGTACTCAATCTGATCCGTACAGCATTGGTAGCAGGACTTATGGTCAGATACGAGTTTGACATCACATAATTCATTGCGAGAGAGATATATGATAGAGTTGTGGGCATAAAAAAGGTAATTCTAGCATTTTCTTATTTATTAACACAGATTTGATTGGTTGCAGAAGTACCAAAATAAACAGACATTGATCAGTCCATTGAGCCAAAGAATACTACAATTTTGGGATTAATTAAAGATGCAGCGAACCCCATGGCCAAGAAAGGCAAGGAGTTGTATTATTAGCTGAAATATTGAAAATCCAGGGTGAAAATTTTGAGGCTATAAGACTGAATAAGATAGATAACACCATAGGTGAAGGTATTCAGACTGAGCCACAGATGTCTGATGTAGCGGGTACAGCCAGTGCCCCTCCTCCAGCACAACCTGCACCACCTCATACAGCTTTCTCCAAATCAATGACGACTATTTGGTAGTCATCTCACAGGTCATACAGGATGATGTGATGAAGAGATTGACTATATTGGAAATAAAAGTCTAATTTATAGAAGAGGGTGTGCAACCCTGGGTTAACGATAACTTGGAGGAGCAAAACAGAAGAGTCCAGATAAGATTGATGATTTTAAAAGGAGGCTTACACAGCAGCTGACAGGTGGCCATACCCCAGTATTGTAAAAATGAAAGCTAATGTGCCTGAGTTAAGTAAGATGATAGAGAAAATTTATGATAGGTCGTTTATCCCAACACCTATTATAACGGAGCTCGAGCCTAAGGTTGAAGTTAAAAACATCTGAAAAGTCCCCATGGAAGAATAAGGTAAGGAGATAAAAAAGAGAAAAGACCGACTTATTAAAAAGAAAATCTAAAAAAGATAAGAAAGATAGTATGAAGAGTGAAAAGAATCGACAGGTAAGGGTCCGAGAGATTACAGCTGTTGTCGGTAGCTCAAAATTAGTAAGTGAAAATGCTAAGAGGGGCAGTGATTTAGCCCAGACAAATAACATACCATTGAGCACACCAGCCACAACCAGTGCCACTATTGTGAAGACAGTCCCAATAGCTGATAGGACAACTATTGAGGATGGTGGGACTCGATCTGAGGGTCCCCATAATGTTGTAGTTTGATAAATGCCTAGGGCACCCAGGTATGTCCTCGATACCTATATTAAACCATTAGATGCACTGGTGATAGTGCATAAGTTTTAGTTAGGGGTGGGAGTGTACCAAAGTCTCCACGGTTACACTTTCCGCATTTCGAAACCCGTAGGCCATAATCCGAAAAGTTTGTGAATCGGTATGTTTTGTTGTTTTTTTTATTTTTGTTATTTTATGTGTTGTATGATACTGAAAATAGGAAGAATATTTGTACATGCGGTAGTATGCAAGGTTTTAAATGATTATGCTGAACTGGTTTTGATTTTTGAATAAATGTGGTTGAAAAATGTATACCCCTCCTAAAATTTTACGAATTGTGTGATATGTGTTTGTGTGAGGGACGACCGTGAATCTGATAATGGCATTAGAACTAGGGATAGAACAACTATGGAAAACAAGTGCATAACTAGATAATTAGTAACAAGTAGTATGACCCTGTACTAGGTGTGTGTGAAGCGTTACCTAGTTCCCAGTATGTCAGAATTCAGAATTTGCTCGGTTTCTCTTACCTAGGGTTTAGGATAGTCGACTAGGAGATGATCATCAGACATTTTTATTATCATTCCACTCTATCCTAAATGCCTAACCAAATATAATATGAATCCCTTAATCCAAAAGTTGAACCTAATTGACTCATTTTTATTGTTTACCCCAATTTCACCTTCCGATTTCAACTACAATGAACTTGTTTTGGCCATGGTCCTCCTTGGAAACTGTGCACCTCACTCAGAAAAATCACCTAAGTTGAGGGTGGCTATTATAGAGATAGGTAGAGAAAAATAAGTATGAAGAAATAAGTGTAGAAAGAAAAATAAAAAAGAAAAGGTGCGGTGAAAATAAAAAAGATAATAAAAGAAAAAAAAAGAAAAAGAAAGTGAGAAAATAAAACCGCACCTGGCCTAATCTGAATAAGCTTTAAAATAAAAAGGGAGAAATAAGGGTGGAAACAAAAGGAAGAAAAAGTTGGAAATAAGTGGACCCAAATAAAATGTAGTTTCAAGGAGGCTTAGTCACTAAAGAAAAAAATCCAAAACGATACTATACCAGACCCAAACCTAGGTTACAAGCTGAATAAAGTCCTATAGTGATCCTATCCCGACTGTCTGAAAACCTAGAAAGATAGCGTATGGTCAAGCCTATGGTGTTCTGTATATACCGGCCGATACTTCTTTATGAGTGAGAGCTTCATTTGAAATATCCCTGAATAATATTATTGATCGAACTTAGTGAATGGGATTTCTTTAATTATGAGTATACAGGGGTCATGTTGTTATGTTACTAGACTATTCGGTGAGTGTGATTTGTGTTTATGCCTAGTTGTCTATTACTAATGTAATGCCATCATTGGATTTCTTTCTGTCACTCTATGTACCAAATAAATATACATAGTTGGGTTCTTGAAAAGTTAAAACTAGGAAGGGGAATGAAATGCTGATAACTGAAATAAAAAGTCATTGCCATGGGTATCTTAGGATCTTCTTGTCTAAGCATCGTTGTTGTTAGTAGTTTTGAGTTTTATTTTGCCTAAGGACACATAAAAATTCTAAGTTGGGGGTGTTGATGCGCTGTGGAAACACGGCATATTCGATGCCTAAAAATAAGGAATTTATGCTTGCACTTAGATTATTTTTGTGGATATGAGGTGTTTGTTGCTTGATTGTAGGGAATATAGGTATGAAGCACCTTGGAATGAAAATTGGAAAAAAAATCTCTGAAAAGATGAAGTCTGCTCATCCTACGAGTTAGGTTATAAGTCATCAACATATCATACGACTCATAGGCATACTAGTAAACAAAAATAACAAAGGTTAAGCTGAAGGAACTAAGTGAAGCATGATTACTACTCATAAAAAGTCACTATGGGTCATGTCAAGTAATTGTAAAGAAAATAGAAACTCAAGTTGTCATTTACTGGTGAAGTCAAAGAAAGACACAAGTCATAAATTTCGATGATGACGTATAGTGACAAGTCGTGAGCTAACCAGTGTACAAAAGCCATGAAGAACAATGCTCAGGTGGAGACTAGTGAAGACCACGAGTCGTAAGGTAGGGTTACGACTCATGAGGATGATTCGTAAGGACAACAGAAACCTGGAGCCCTGAAACATCAGTTACTAGAGTACTTACGATTAACACTGTATGACTCATCAGAATACCTTATGAGTGAACTACGCGAGTCCTACCTTGTACCGATATACTTTTTCTATTCTATTTTAATTAGGATTTTCGAATTATTTTGAGATACTATAAATACCTTAGGGTTATTCCTTTATTAGGTTACACGCTTTTACCTTACTTTTACTACTTTTAACATACTTTGATTATTGAGATTTTTGTTCTTAAGATTTTGGGTTTTTATTCAATTAAAGACTTTGGATTTTCTTCCTCTTATTCTTGTGCAATTAATTACATGTGTTCTTTATTGATTATCATGGATTGTTGCATGAACATGAGCGTGTAATTTCTTTGACTAGGGTTGTGGGAACCCTGTGAATTAAATACGTAGAGGAAATAGGAGATTCATCCATTCTAACGTTGTTGTATGTATCTTAATCTTATTCAAATTAATTGACCTCAAAGCTACTACAGAAGCTTGAGGATTGCTTGTATTAGAGAACATCCTTACAAGGGAGTTTGAGATTAGGAAAAAAAGATTAAGATAGTAATTTTAGATTCACGTCCATCTTATAATTCCACCATCTCATGTAATCAACTTGATACCCAAAAGGTGAAAGTTGAACTAAGGTATAGACAAGGAGTAATAAGGCAACACCCTGAAACTCTCAAGGTTAAGGGTGAGATTTTTCAACACGTTCACAAGACGATTGATAATACATAGCTTGTTGAGTTTGCATACGGAGCAAGAGAATATTTGAGTTAAACATGAAGAGATTACGGAGTTGAGAAGCCAGGGGGTACACAGTCCTAGTGTTCGTCTTCTACTATTTACAAACTCAAGCATTCAAGTCCGGTTACTACTTAATGTTGATTTCAAAATCCCACCATTTACTTTTCCTTACTACTCGTAAATTTGTCAAGTTAAGACTGTTTAAAGTTTTCCCTGTGGGTTCGACCCCAACCTGGTTATGGTTACTATAATTGACATCGACCGCAACATACCTCTTTTAGGTTAGTTTTGGGCGACATCACTTAACCACAAGAATCTTCCTAGTGTGCAATCGTCTCACATCACTACTCAAAATGAGTACTGGCTCCTCTATAAAGGTCAAACACTTGTCCAACTAGACTGAGTCCCATCTAAGCACATGAGACAGATTAGGAATGTATTATCGTAACATAGAGACTTGGAAAACCAAATGAACAACAGCGAAATCTAGAGGTAGTTCTAACTCATAGCCATCTCACCGATTGTGCAAAGAATCTTAAAAGTCCAAAATATCTAAGACTAAGCTTGCCCTTCATCCCAAACCTCATCATACCCTTCATGGGTGTTACATAGAGGAATACACGATCACCAAATCCAAATCTCAAGGCACAAAGCCTACTGACTACATAGGCCTTATGCCTACTCTCAGCTGCTCTCAACCTATCTTGAATCACCCTGACTCTATCTAACGACTCCTGAAGCAAATCAGTACCACAAGGCCTAACCTCAAAAGTTTCAAACCATCCAACTGAAGAACAACATATCCTACCATACAAAGCCTTAAAAGGTGCTATCTCAATACTCAAATGATAGTTGTTATTATTAGTAAATTATGCCAAGGCTAAGTATTGTCCCCACTAGCCCCCAAAATCCATAACACAAGGTCAGACCATATCCTCAAGCACCTTAATATTCTGCTTGAACTGACTTTCTGTCTGTAGATGAAAATTTATATTAAGATCCACCCGAGTACCCAACTCCTCCTTAAAAGCCTTTCAAAATCTCAAAGTAAACACAGAACCACAGTCTAAAATGACATAAATGGGCACACCATGCAAACGGATTATATCCCAAACATAAATATAGGCTAATCTCTCAGCATTGAAAGACATCTGAATACACCAACAAAATCCACGGTAATCTTTTCCTATTTCCACTCGAGAATGGGTAACCTTTAAGTTAATCCACCAGGTTGTTGATGCTCAACAAAGGCAATGAGCTAGGAATTCTCCCGCATCTCTCTTATTACTACTCCACCAATAGTGTTGCCTCAAATCTCTATACATCTTGGTCGTGCTGAGGTAAATGAAATATCTAGAGATGTGAACCTTATGCAGAATCAACTGAATTAAGTCATCAATCAGCGGAACACAAATGTGACCATCAAATCTCAAAACACTCTCATAATCTATGGTGACCCTTTTAAACTCACCGCTCAACACCTGACCACAAAGAAAGCGAAGCTTGCTATCCTCAAACTGACGATCTTGAATATGCTCAAATAATAAAGACCTCACCTCCACACTAACCAAAATCCTCCTAGGTTATGAAATATAAAGAAGAACTATCAAGTTGGATAAGGACTGAATATTACGTAGCAAAGGCCTCTCCAAAACTAAAATACAAGCCAAGCTACCCATAGCCTTTGCCTTTTGACTCAAGGCATCTACAACCACATTTGCCTTACTCGAATAATACAAAATGGAAATACCATAATTCTTAAGAAAATCCATCCATATACATTTTCTAGCATTAAGCTCCCTCTGATTCTTAAAATGCTAAAGACTACGATGATCGATCAAAATCTCACAATGCACACAATAATGATAATGCCTCCAAATCTTAAGCGCAAAACTACCATCGCCAACTCTAAGTCATAAGTGGGGTAGTTGAGCTCATGCACCTTAAGCTATCTAGAAGTATAAGAAGTAACACAACCTTGTTATATCAAGGCACAACCAAGACCAATAATAGAACATCACAAAATATGGTGAATCCCTCACCCTCAACAAGAAAAGCTAAAATAGAGGCTGACGTGAGGAAATCCTTGATCTTTCCAAATCTTGACTCACACTCCTCGGACCATCAGGAAAGAACCTCCTTCTAAGTAAATCTAGTCATAGGCACTAAAATAGTAACAAAACTCTCAATGAAGCATCTATAATAACCGGCCAACCTAATGAAGCTATGAACCTCAGTCGGAGATGTACGTGTGGCCCAATCATAAATTAACTCAATCTTAGTTGGGTCTACTATAATCTCATCCTTAGACACCACATGTCCAAGGAAGGTCACCGACTCAAGCCAAAACTCACATTTATAAAACTAGGAAAAAACACATGATCTCTCAAAGTCTAGAGCACGTTCCTCAAATATTACACATGCTCTTATCTACTCCTTCAATACACAAGGATATCATTGATGAACACAATCATAAAGAAATCCAAACATGGTCAGAATAATTATTTCATCAAAACCAAAAATGCAGTTGGCATTAGGCAATACAAATGACATCACTAAGAACTCATAATGAAAATAATGGGTCCTAAAAGCCGTCTTCGGGATATCCTAATACCAAATCCTCAACTAATGGTAACTAAATCTCAAATCAATCTTAGAAAACATTATCGCACCTTGAAGATGGTCAAACAAATCATCAATGTGAGGCATAGGATAACTATTTTCACTGTCACTTATTAAGCTATCTATAATTAATACACATATGCATGGAACTATCTTTATTCTTCAAAAACAATACATGATTTCCCTAAGGGGAAACACTAGGTCTAATAAAACCCTTACCAAAATGATAATAAAACTGAGAATTCAAATTCTTAAGCTCTGCAAGAGCCATACAATAAGGTGCCATAAAAATAAGTCAATGTTAGGCTCGAGATCAATAGCAAACTCAATATCATGGATACGGAGAATACAATGTGCTATAGAAATATAGCACTTTCAATGCTTAAAATGATTAAAATATGCAAGTTTCTTAGGTTTTTTGTTAGATATAATGTGCTTTGAGTATGTTTTATAGGAAACTAGGTTTTGGATGTGAAGTTTAAGAAAAAGATGAAAATAGAGTTTTTTTCTACTTGCTTAATTAATTTTTGGGTATTTGTGATAGTTTTTGAGTGTGCGTGATCAAAGCATGTGTTGAAACTTGAAGTTGGAAGCTTGGTTACAAGATTTGGAAAGGCCTGGCACTTACTTATGTCTATATGTGGATCACATAAAGCACATGTAGTCTGTATGTGACTAAGGTAAGTACTAGAATTAAAGATCCAGAGAGTAAAAGCATTGAAAAAGAACATCCATCACTTACCTAGGTCAACATGCAGACCGTATGTATCACATATGGACCGTATGCGGGTAAGGAAAGTGCCAGAAGTCCAAAGTCCAGAGAGCTACATATAGACCGTATGGACTTTGGACTTTTGGACTTAGATCCATACTACTAGGTATTATCTAAGTAAGATGATTAGCTATCATCTACTAACTAGAGACTTAAAAGGTAATAGTTAACTTAGATTAGGAAATGGGTTAGTAAGGCGGCATCCTGAGACTCAAAATATAAAAGGTTAAATCAATCAGCTTATCAAAAAAATGGTTGGTGGTACATAACTTATTAGTTCTCCATGCAAGGTATCGGGTTGGTTCAGTAAAGCACGATAAGCCAACAGAGTTGAGAAGCCAGGGGGAACACAATCCTAGTGTTCAGCAATGACTGATCACAACCAAAGTTAATATTAGCTACTTATTAAATATTGATACTTAAATCCCCCTATTTAATTTTCCAATTTTGCCCATTGATTACAACAGCTGAAAACCACAATTCCATGTTTTTCCTTGGGGTTCAACCCCAACCTTTATTGGGTTACTATATTTGATAATAACTACATAATCTTTAATTTGAAGGTGTAGCTTGGGCGTTATCAAATTTTGATGCCATTGTTAGGGAGTACGATATTGAGTTATGAATCGAGGTTGTTGTAGTTTTGGGTCTTTTTATTTTTGTTCTTAGTATATATCATTGTATGCCTAGCACACGGAGTAGAGAAAATCTTTTACTCCCAGTGAATCTGAATCCAAGGAGCCTCTCTCTCCTCTTAAAAGAGTTCAAGACATTATTAACCAATAGATAAGGGTACTGGTAGCATAATCTACTAATCAGAGGAGGAAAGAAGATGCTCAATGGATAGCTTGAGAGGCAGAGTTATTTGTACAAAGGCAGGAAGCAGATCGTTGAGCAGCACTGGGTGCAAATCAAAATAGAGTTAGAGGTGGTTGTGCTCAAGTGATCCTAGCATATCAATATTTGCAGCCATATGAGGATGATGAAGAGGATCTAGGGTACACTGAGCCAATAAAGAATGGAGTCATTATTCCCCTTGTTCTACCCCAAGGCATTAAGTTTGATATAATGAGTGCAATAATTTAGCTCTTAAATTTGAAGGGTGTATTTGTGGGTTTGCCTACAGATAATGCAAATAAGCACCTTGCAAATTTTGGTAGGATTTATACTTCGTACTCAAATCCAAGGGTAAATTAGGAGGCACTTAGACTGAGTTTTTTCCTATTCTCACTTATAGGAGAAGCATTTATATGGCTAGAAAAACTGCCAAGAGGATCTATCACTACATAGAATGAATTACGAAGGCAATTTTTGAATTAATTCTTTCCTTCATTTAGGATGTTGTAGCTTAAGAATGAGATTTATAACTTCAAACAGCTGCAGTTAGAATCTATGTACGAGGCTTGGTTTGGGTTTAACAAGAAGTTGAGTATGGTGCCCAACCATCGAATTTCAGGGACGAACTTATTGGAGTTATTCCATAGAGCCCTGACCATCAGGTTCAGAGCAATGATAGATACAATCTCTGGAGAAGCTCTTATTAAACTATGTTGGAAAGTAGCTTCAGATATTCTAGACCAGATCTCTCTCATTAATCAAGGGTGAAAACTCAAGAGGTAGAGAGGGGTTCTGGAACTTACACCATTGGAACTGCTGGTGACTAGAAAGTAGCTGATGATTTTATAGCGTAAGAGATTGAGCTACTGGGGATTGATCTTGGGTTACTCGCAAAGCAGTTTGCGATTGTGAATTTTGAGAAAGTTTAGGAAGTTGGAGCACAGGGTGCAGCTTCCAGAGCTTATTAGGCAAGGTATCTGGATCATCAGTTGGCAGATTTTTTCGCCCAAGGGTAAGGAAACCAAGGTCAAAACTAAGATAATGATAGATATAGAGACCACTGTAGAGATATAGATGGTGACTATAGATAGAGATATTATTACAAAGAAAAGAGAGACAGATATATTCTCTATCTGGCAGATGAGATATAGAATTAAGAATGGAAGAAATATTGACCAGAATGGTGAAGGGGAAAGAAAGCCAGGAGGCTAACCTTAAGGAGAACAAGGTTGATATTTTAGGTTTGACCCTAAAGGTTGAGTCTCATGCAATGACTATCAAGCAGTTAGAGCATCAGTTTAGGAAGATGTTTGCCACTTTACGTCAAAGGTAGTTGGGTACCCTCCTGAGTAACATGGTGCAGAATCCTTCAAACATCAATCACTATCTAGATATCACCACTAATTATGGTTCCACTAATGATGATCACCCTATATCTACTATTGAGAAGTTGAAGATTGATAGCATTAAGAGCGATGAGACACCTGAGGTAGAGTATGAGAAGTCGTCATGGGGTGATGATTATTTTGAGTGTGATAGTGGTGAGGATTGGGTCATAGAGCCCAATGATCACATGCACATTTTTGTGGACCTCTTCCTTATAATTAGCTAAAAATAAGGAGGACACTAGAGCAGTCACCATTTTGTGTTTGATTGGTCCTTTTAATGTCAAATAGGCTTTATGTGACTTCGAATAAGGAGTAAATATAATGCCACTAGTTGTGTACAAGATATTGAGGATGGGGGAACTCAAACCTACATCCATAAAGTTGTTAATGGCGGACTCATCTGTTAAGAAACAAGTGGGTGTTTCATGTGACGTAGAAGTAAATGTACCATCCCTTATGGTCCCCGCTGATTTTATGGTTCTTGATTGTATGGTGAATTTTCAAGCCCCCATTATATTGGGTAGACCCCTCCTATCCACTGGTAGGGTGTTGATTGATATAGACTTGGGGGAGATCACCTTCAAACTAAATGATGAGTAAGTATTTTTTGATGTGTGTATGATAGTGCAGCAACCAGATAATAAGCGAGTGAGGTCTGTGATAGATAATATTAAGGAGAAAGTTGTTATAGCTGCTAGTATGCTAGATATACCAGGTGTTGAAGAGAGAATAGAGGTGATGGTTACTCAGCTATTGCTTGTTGAGATCAAGGTGGAAATATTATATGAGCATATTCGACCATGGGTCCAGACTATACTAGAGATGGTTGAGGCTATACTGCAGTCTGTGCACTAAGATGCAATATCAGAGCTACGAGCTAAGTTGCACTCACGGATAGATACTTTTGAGGGTTGATTATCAGCCTGGTTCAATAGGATTGAAATGTCAAATCTAGGAGTTATTAGGGAGGAGGTGGAACTGCTTAGAGCAGAGGTACGCTCTATCACTGAGAGTCATATATCAGCCATCCCTCCAGTTGTATCCCCAGTTTTTCAACTATTACCTCTGCATGGTCCCAGATACTTTGATTTATTCACAAATAATGATATGGCGGTGCCTATAATTGGGACCAATAGAGGTAGAGAGGGGACCTGCAAAATCTAGATAGGCCATATAAGCAAGCCTTAAAAAGGGTCACCCATAATTCGATGGAGACTATATTTATTGATAGGTAGAGGCATGCAAAGTTAGCTGTGGGTGCATCTTCTTGTAGTGCACCATTACCACCATGTCCTCCGCTGGTAGATATACCCTCATCTGGGGAAGATTATGACATGGACGCCTAGTGCATCCCAGGTATGTACTCATTCATTTTGTTTTATATTATTTTAGCACATTGGGGATAGTGTGTAGTTTTTAGTTGGGGTGGAATATACCATAGCTTCCACAACTTTTTGTTTTTCTGTTTCTTTTCCTATTGACTATGGTATAGTTGTAGAACCAGCATATCTTGGGCTAATTTATGTCGTATTGTGTTTTGTTTTGTACTGTGTTGTGTTTTTGTGTAATTAGGAGATTTTTAAGCATTTAGGGCAGTTGTCATGTTTAAAAATCTTTTTTGGTAAAAATAATACCCCTCTAAAATTGTAAAACTGTGTGAATGTATATATGTGTGAACATTGTGGATCTTGTTATAGTATTAGGGTTAGGAACTTGATAATCACTTGCTAACAATTGCATAAACCAGATAAGTAGTAGCTTGTAATATTAATTTTGTGCCATGTTTATGTGAGATGATACTTAGTTCCTTTTGTATGTTAAATTCAGAACTTGCCCAGTTAGTCTTGCATAGGTTGTAGGATAGTCAGTTAGGAAAGAATCATAGGCCGTTTTTTATTTTAGTCCACTTTTAGTCTAAATGACCTTCCTAGTGTGAAATTGTATCCCTTGATCCCTGTTTAATCTTTATAGCCTATATGTATTGATTCACCTATCACCTTCCCATTTGTGTTGCAATAACCTATTTTGGCCAGTTTCTCCTTGGACATTGTGCACCTCAACTCAGGCAAATTGCCTAAGTTAGGGGTGTCTATCATAGGGGTATGTAATGTAAAGTGGGTATTTAGAAGGTTCAAAAAGTTAGTAGGGATGGATGTGGTAGCAAAAAAAAATTGTGAAAAGGTGAAAAAGAAAGAATAAAAGAGCACACCCAACCTGAATGTGCAATAAAAGAATAAAAAGGGAGAAATAAAGGTGGAACAAAAAAAAGATGGTTAATGAATGGACCCCAAAGTTAGTGTAGTGTCAAGGAGGCTTCGTCACTTGATATGTCCATATGTACCATACCAGGCCCCCAAGCCTACATTACTAGCCAAGAAAAAGTCCTATAGTGATCCTAACTTGACTGACTGAATACTAAGGCAAAAAAAATAAGGGAAAGTCTATAGTGTTTGATGCACATTGATTGGAACTTCTCTTCTAGGTGTGAGTGTTTCTTGACTGTCCATACATTGACATGCATTATTTCATATGAGTGAGTGGGACTTATTTGTTATGAGGGCGCATGAGTCATACTGCTCGATACTTACGTGTTTAGGTAATGTAACTTGTACATATGCATGGTTGTCTATTGCTAATGTAATGTCATACCTTGATCCTATTATGTCATATTGTTGTGCTTTATGTTTATACGCAGTTGATTTTGAAAAGTGTGATAGGAGAGGTTATTTTAGTTTGAGCTTAAAGCATTGATTGACTACCTTGAATAGCTTATATTCTCCTAATTAAGTGTCGTGTTTTGTTTTATTTTGATTGTGTTTCCTGAGGACATAAAATGTTTTAAGTTGAGGGTGTTGATGTGCAATAGAAATATATCACTTTTGATGCTTAAACAATAAAAAAATATAAGTTTCTTAGGTTGTTTTGTTAGACATGATGCGTTTTGGGTATGTTTTGTAGGAAACTAGGTTTTGAATGCGAAGTTCAAGAAAAAGATGAAAAATGGAGGTTTGGGATACTTAATCATTTTTTGGGTTATTTGTGACACTTTTCGAATATACGTGATCAAAGCATATGTTGAAACTTAAAGTTTGGAAGCTTGGTTACAATATTTGGGAAGGCCTGACAATTACCTATGTTTACATGTGGACCACATGTAGCACATGTGGTCTGTATGTGACTGAGGTAAGTACCAGAATTGAAGATCCATAGAGTGAAAAAGCTGAAAAAGAACTTCCGACACTTACCTATGTCAATATGCGAACCGTATGTTGCATATGTGGACCGTATGTGGGTAAGGTAAGTGCCAGAAGTCCAAAGTCCAAAGAGCAGACAGCTTAGGAAATTTTTCTTGAACTTACCCATGTCTACATGCACCAGGGTCAGGCTGCATGTGGCACATGCGGGCACATGTTCCCAAGGCCTAGCCGCATGTAGACACAAGTAAGTGGCCACCAACCTTTTTTCTTCTTTTTCATCCGGGCTTTGATTTTTAGGGTTTCCTTATGTACTATAAATACCCCTTATGTATTTTTTAGTAGAAAGAAACACACTCTTGATACTTACAAACATATTTTGATTCTGCTATCCAATTTTGGCCTTGGAATTCTCTTGTATTGATTTTGGTTGATTAATTCAGTTAAAGTTTTGGGTTTTCAGTTGTGATTATTATGATTACATCTTATGCTTTCAATCATGAATGTTGTTGATTCTTTCACAAGCATGAGCAGCTAAAAACCTTTAGCTAGGGTTGTGGAAACCCTAGCAAATTGATGATGTAGGGAAAGTGATACATTGTTCTGAACCGATACCCATGAATGCATTGTGTTATCTTTACTTTAATAGCTATCTTAGCAGTTGTAAATATTAAGATCCCATCTAAATTATTTCTACTTACTCCAAAAGAGGAGTAGTGGCTATGTAATGATCATTATAACAGTAATTTAAGGTTTAACTATTGATCCACGCTACTAGGTATTATCTAAGTAAGATGGTTAGTCGTCATCTAATAATTAGAGACTTAAAAGGTAATAGTTAACTCTGATCTAGGATAAGGGCTAGTAAGGTGACATCTTGAGACTCAAAAGGTAAAGGGTGAAATCTATCAGCTAGTCCAAATGATGATTGGTGGAACATAACTTATTAGATTATACATGCAAGGTATTAAGTTGGTTCAATAAAGAACGATAACCTAAGGAGTTAAGAATCCAGGAGGAACACAATCCTAGTGTTCATTGACGAGTGATTACAACCAAAGTTAATATTAGTTACTTGTTCGATATTGATATTTAAATCCCCCCATTACTTTTATAGTTTTGCCCATTGATTACTGCATTTGAAAGCTGCAATTCCACAAATTCCCTTGGTATTCGACCTCAACCTTTGTTGGGTTACTATATTTGACAAAGACTACATAATCGTCAGATTGAAGGTGTAGCTTGGCGTTATCAAAATACCAGGTAGGTCGGTAGGGAACATATTGGGAAACTCACAACGAACTAGAGCATAGTCAAGCGACGGGCTCTCCATACTAGTATTATAAATATAAGCGAGATAAGACTTGCAATCCCTTAAAAAAGTCTCCTAGCACACATATAAGAAATAATCCCATCGGCTTGTGGCTAACCTCTCCCTGCCACACAACTGGGGGTACACCGAGTATGGCTAAGCTAACGGTCTTGGAAAAATAATCCATGGCCGCATGATAGTGGGATAACTAGTCCGTGCCTAGAATTACATCTAAGCATTAGTATTAAAATCACTAATAGTCACAATTCATGGTCTGAAAACTCGATCCACTATTAAAGAATCACCCACTAAAGTAGATACATGCAATGGCAGAGAAAAAAAATCACACGAAAACTCCAACCATGGGGCATAATAAGCAAATATAAAAGAATAAGTGGATCCCAGATCAAATAAAACAAGGGACGTCTGGCGGCACACTAAAATCAAACCTGAAACGACAACATCCAAAGTATCAACCTTAGATCTAGTAGATACTGCATGTAACTGAAAACTCCCGCCACCTAGATGGGAACCTGACCGACCTCCTCGAGTACCCTGGAAACCATCCTTGCGACCATGAGAACCACCTCTAGTTGAGAGATAAACTACTCAAATAAGGGAAACACTCTGAGCTGAAGCAATTATTGCCCCACGAAGAGGGAAATCTTAATAATAGTGACCAAGACCCCCACAACTATAATATAAACCTAGATCAAAACCAGAACCAATAGATCTAGCTGACCTAAAGTAACCACCACGACTAGAATGACCAGAATATAAACCCCTCAAAGACTGACTGTCAACCTGACCAGGGCTATCACTAACACTAGAATGACCTTCTTTAGTAATTTAAAGAGCTTCTTAAACCGATTGACTAGGCTGACTCTGAGGCTGATAGGATGGATGCAGAGAATACCCACTATGAGAACTACTACCACTAAACTGGGAACTACTATGGCTCCCACTAAAATTGCCCTGAAATCTAGGCCTCTTATTGGTAGCCCTTTAGGCCTCACGATGCATCTCCTCAATCACCCTAGCATGATCCTAAACCTCAGTAAAATACCTACCCATATCAACTACACCCTGAGTAGACATACGAATGTAAAGTCTTAAACCTCTAACAAAGCAGCAAACTCTCTCATACTCAGTATCCAAAATAGAACTCGCATGCCTAGCCAACTCATGAAAATAAGCATCATACTCTACAACGGTCATGGATCCCTTCTCTAATATAGAATACTGATCCCTAAAATGATCTCTAAGACTACGAGGCATGACTTCTCTATGAACATCTTAGAGAACTGAGTTCAAGTCAAGGGAGAAAATCCAGCTGGTTTAAAATCCATAAAAACTCTCTACCACTATCGAGCAGCCAAATCCAATAAAAATATTGTTTAATCCATGCCATGAGTCTCAATAAGGCCTAAATTATAGAGCCTATCGTCACAAGCAATCAAAAAATTGCATGCATCCTCACCCGGAGTACCAAAAATCCTAAGCGGATCCAATATCAAGAATCTATACAATATCTTCTGCTCTTAAAAAGATATAGTAGGCTGAGCAAACACTGGATGAGCAACTATCAACTGGGCAACTACCGGCTAGGAAACTACTGACGCAGGAGGAACCTCAACTCTAGGAGCCTCAGTATCTCTCTGGTCTGTAGACTAAGCACCATCAAATATCACACCAACAACTATCCCCAAAAGCTGAACCAAAGCATCTCTAAGCACTAAAGAAGAAATAAACCCTGATGGAGCGTAGGTTGGTCTCTGTCCTACCACTGGCTAGGGCAAAAGAATCTCTAGCTCAGGAGTAAGCATTGGATCTATTGGAGGACCCATATTCACGCCATTAGTTGGGGATTGACATGATCTAAATGGCCAACTTAGCTTTTGATGACATCTTTGGAGGCCAACACATAGAGATTCAAGACTTGGTCACCTCGAGTATACAAGAACAAGCATGAAGGAGTAGGTTTGAGCATGCCATTAAGCAAAATCGTGTGTGGAAGATTTCTTGAAGAATTAAAGACTTGAGGACTTATAGTTTTGGACTACACTTAATGACTCACGATTTTTGGAGCATTGAAGAGCCTTAAAACACTCCAAAACTGCCACTCTACTTAAGGGTGTTTTGGTCATTTTATTCCTTTTCTTACACTCTATAGGAGCACCTTTCATTAAGTTTATTAAAGTTATTTTATCTTCATTTTGTAATAACTATAAGTAGGCTCTTTAGGGTTCATTTCATACTTGGTTATTTACTGATGGAAGACTTTAAAACATTGTAACACCTAATTCTCTCTAGGTTTTGAGAGTGAAACACCTTAGTTGTAGGGCCTGAAAAAAAAACAAAATGAGGGATAATTCAAGTGTGGATTCACTTGAGTTGCAACTTGGCTTGAAATGTTGGTGCTTAAGGAGGTAACGTCCCTCTTGTGTCACCGTAAAGGTTTTGGTGATTGTTTATGTAGGTGTTAGAGGACCTTAGATTCGATGCATCTTAGGGTTTCTAGTATTTATGTAAGTATTTGTCTAACCATCTATCCTTTAGTATATTGCAAATTATTTGTGTTTTGTTTTTTTCTTCTTATTACTGTTTTGTGTTTTTTATGAACTATTTGTGACATCTTTGTTGCTATTTTGCGACTTTATTGATTGATATTGTATCATTTGGTATTAAATCTAAGGCTTGTTTTGTTTCCACAAGACCAATCTTGGGCTTGGTTAGTAGAAAAATAAAAAAAAGTGTTCTAAGTATTGGTGTTCTTGGCTGAAAAGTGTTCTTGCTGTTATTGTTGTAGTTGTTGTTGTTTTGGATGAGATTTGAGTCTATATCTGGGTTTATTTTGATTCTGTTAGTTGTTTCTAAGTGTTATTTTTGTCTTCACTAACACCCTTGAGTCTAGATCTAAGTTGAGCTTGAACATTGTTGTTGGTATTGTTGTTACTTTCAAGAACTTGAGCATTATGGTGTTGTTGTTGTTGGATTCGAAAACTTGAAGGTGTTGGCTTGAACTTGTGTTGTTGATATTGTGTTGTGGTTTATAAGCGTGAAAAGGTATGTTTTGGTTCTTGGAGGTTCACGTGAGGTTAGGTTTACAAACTTCTATTGAAGGTTCTTATTTTTCTAGACCAATCTTCATGTCTAGTTGCAAGAAAACTCATCAATAGTGTTGTTTTGATCCAAAAGCCAAGTAGAAAAAAGTGAAGTCTTTGTTAGTCTTGAAAACAAGTTTCAAATACCTACCAAAAGGGAAGGGGAGCAAAAATATCTACCAAAAGACTTGTTTCCAAAAGGGAGAAAGAACACTACCCTAGGTGTACAAAAGAGGAAAAGTCCACCAACCTCTCAAAAAGGTGTAGGACAAGTCAAGCCTTTTTGAAAGGTAAAAATGGCTCCAATCTTTTTGTTTTCTTATCCTAGGCCGAATTATACACTTTAAGAATTGAAAACTGAACTAAAATTTCAAAGTTAAAAAAATACCTTTAAAAAAAATAGCAACCAATCCTAGATCGCCACATCACCAAATTTTGTATAATATCGAAACTTTGGCTCAAAACCTTGGATTCTTAGTTTCTTTTTGTTGATTCTTAGTTTCGTTGTGTTGATTCTTATATTAATTGGCAACTATTAAATACGTACTAAGTTGTAAATTAGTTTTTGAATACGTTTCTTCGTATTAGCATTATTTTGTGCTTTTCTTGTTTATGAGTTGTAGTATTTCTTGGTTCAAGTTTGGAAATTATTTACTTGAGTCTTCAAACGAATAATCCATTTTGACCAAGGAGTAGACTCACCCCTCGACTCATCATGAACTACAAGCCGACTTACAACACTTGTGAATCCAAGTGTAAGACGATCAAGTGTATGAGAGTGTGGTGAGGTTGTTTCAAACTAACTTGTGTTTTTGTTTTATAGTCTTGTTTTTTATTTTTTCCTTTTTTAGGTACAATTGCAAGGGAACTCGATGCCTCAACCTCTCAACACATGGACAACAATGTCACCAATGTTATTTTGGCCTATCTTGACACTATGTCCCCTGACCTAGTAATGATAAATGAAAGGTTGGATCGTATTGTAGGTCAAAGGGAACAAGTGGGATACCCGAATACACATCAAGAGAAAGCTAGTAGCTCATATGATCTACAAGGTAAAAACATTATCCCCTACACTCCTATGAACTTAGAATATTATATTGTGACTAGTAGTAGTCAAGTGGGTGTAGTTGTGGTTTTCCCTAGGGTAGAGGTACTTGAGTATTCCTTTGGTGATACTCTTGGTATTGTTAGGTCGCATGAGGGCCAAACTCTTATTGTAGGTACACAAGCGCTAGTTGATCCTTTAGATGACGACATTGATTCTCCTCATGAGAATGATTTATGTCCATCTAGCGGTAGCACTTATAACTTGACTAAGGTTCGATACCAAGTGGAGAGAGTATTCACACACTTGTTGACCCTTTTGAAAACCAAGGTGAGTCTATATTGGTATATGAGTTTCCAATAACTAGTAAGGATGTGGACAATGGTCAATCGGATGGAAATAACCTTGATTTGCTCAATTTTTTAGGAAACCTGAATTGTGATTGTCTTGGTAAAGATAGTTTTTCTTGTGATCCCTTTGCTTCCCATGGTGGTTTATGTATAAGTGAGGATTTCTCCTTTTATAAAGAAGGTGATATGTGCTAATAAATTTCATCCACTTCTTTTTTATATGTTTCTTATATTGGGCATACTCCTAGTGGATATTTTTAAAGTAGTAGTAAGTGCATTCATGAGAACCATTTATTTGAATTTGACTTGTGGAATATTTCCAATGGTGATAAAGAGGGTATGCTTAACTTAGAAGATGGCACCCTAGGGGAGAGTGAGAGTGGCCGAGACCTAAACCCTTGGTTATATCTTCCATTTGACCCCGATAACTTCTTAGGGTGTGAAGGATGGATATTTGTTGGTCGGTCCACTTGTTTGAGTGACATTTCTATATATATTGTGTGGACTTTAATTTCAATTAAGGCACCCTCCTTGATAGTGATTCCTTTCGCCAACTCCTTTATAATAATTTTACTAAATTCATCGTGATTAAAACAAAGGATGTGTGATTATATCTCAAGTGTGTACCTTCTTGGCTTATTGATGTTGTTTATTGTGCTAACTCTAAACCTTATGTTATGAGGCTATGATACTTGTTTGTCTTCTCTTTGTTCTTGCAAGGTTTGGATTTGAGGTCGAATCCTTTTTAAGAAGCGGAGGATGATATGAGCCAAATGGAAAACTTAGATTTTGATGACATCTTTGGAGGCCAACACATAGAGACTCAAGACTTAGTCACCTCGAGTATACAAGAACAAGCATGGAGGACTAGTTTTGAGCATGCCATTAAGCAAGGTCGTGTGTCGAAGATTGCTTGGAGCATTAAACACTTGAGGACACAAGGTTTTGTACCATACCAAATGGTTCACGATTTTTGAAGAATTGAAGAGCCTTAAAACACTCCCAAATTGCCACTCTACTTAAGGTTGTTTTGGCCATTTTGTTCCCTTTCCTTACACTCCATAGGAGCTCATTTCATTAAAGGCATTAGGGTTATTTTGTCTTTATTTTGTAATAACTACAAGTAGGCTCTTTAGGGTTCATTTCATACTTGGTTGTTTATTGACGGAAGACTTTGAAACATTATAACACCTAATTCTCTCTAGGTTTTGAGAGTGAAATACCTTAGTTGTAGGGATTGGAAAATCCAAAACTAAAATGAGGGCTAATTCAAGTGTGGATTCACTTGAGTTACAACTTGGCTGAAACGTTGGTGCTTGAGTAGGTAACGTCCCTCTTGACCTGTAAGAGTTTTTGTAATTATTTATGTAGGTGTTAGAGGTTCTTAGATTTTATACTTCTTAGGGTTTCTAGTGTTTATGTAAGCATTTGTCTAACCATCTATTCTTTAATATATTGCAAATCGTTTGTGTTTTATGCTTCTCTTCTTGTTGCCATTTTGTGCCTTGTTTTTATGGACTATTTGTGATGTTCTTGTGGCTGTTTTGCTACTTTGTAGGCTGATCTTGAATCATTTGGTATCATATATAAGGTTGGTTTTGTTCCCATAAGACCAATCTTAGGTTCAGTTAGTAGAAAAATCAAAAAAGTGTTCTAAGTGTTGGTGTTCTTGTCCGAAAAGTGTTCTTGTTGTTGTTGTTGTTTTGGCCAAGATTTTAGTATAGATCTAGGCGTATTTTGCTTGTATTCACTAACACCCTTAAGTCTAAATCCAAGTTGAGCTTGAAGATTGTTGTTGGTATTATTATTACAGTTTCAAGAACTTGAGCATTGTGGTGTTGTTGTTGTTGGATCCAAAAACTCGAAGGTGTTAGCTTAAACTTGTGTTGTTGATATTGTGTTATGATTTATAAGCTTGAAAAGGTGTGTTTCGATTCTTGGAGGTTCACGTGAGGTTTGGTTTACAAACTTCTATTGAAAGTTCTTATTGTTCTAGACCAATCTTCATGTCAAGTTGCAAGAAGACTCTTCAATGGTGTTGTTTTGATCCAAAAGCCAAGTAGAAAGAAGTGAAGTCTTTGTTAGTCTTGAAAACAAGTCCCAAAGAACTACCAAAAGGGAAGGGGAACAAAAATATCTACCAAAAGACTTGTTTCCAAATAGGAGAAAGAACATTATCCTAGGTGTACAAAAGAGGAAAAGTCCACCAACCCCACAAAAAGATGTCTTGCTCAAAAGGTGTAAGACAAATCAAGAATTTTTTAAAGGTGAAAAGGGCTCCAATTTTATTGTTTTCTTCTCCTAGGCCGAATTATACACTTCAAGAATTGAAAATTGAACCAAAATTTCAAAGTTAAAAAAAAAACTTTCAAAAAAAAAAGTGCAACCAATCCTAGACCGCCACATCACCAAATTCCGTACAATACCAAAACTTTTGGCTCAAAATCTTGGATTCTTAGTCTCTTGTTGTTGATTCTTAGTTTTATTTTGTTGATTCTTTTACTAATTGGCAACTAGTAAATACCTACTAAGTTTTAAGTTTTTGAATACGTTTCTTTGTGTTAGCATTATTTTGTGCTTTTCTTATTTGTGAATCATAGTATTTCTTGGTTCAAATTCGGAAATTATTTCCTTGAGACTTCAAACAAATAATATATTCTAAACAAGGAGTAGACTCACCCCTTGACTCATCATGAACTACAAGCTGACTTGCAACACTTGTAGATCCAAGTGTGAGACGATCAAGTGTGTGAGAGTATGGTGAGGTTGCTTCAAACTAACTTGTGCTTTGTTTTATAGTCTTGGTCTTTTTCTTTTTTTTAGGTACAATTACAAGGGATCCCATGGCTTCAACCTCTCAACCCATGGACTATAATGTCACCAATGTTATTTTGGCCTACCTTGACACTATATCCCGAGACCTAGCTATGATAAATGAAAGGTTGGATCATATGGTAGGTCAAAGGGAGCAAGTGGTTTGCCCGGACATACACCAAGAGGAAGACCGTAACTCATGTGAGCTATAAGGTAAAAATGTTATCCCCTACACTCTATGGACTTATATGTTGTGTTGTGACTAGTAGTAGCCAAGTGGGTGTAGTTGTGGCTTTGCCTAGGGTAAAGGTGCTTGAGTCTTCCTTTGGTGAGACTCTTGGTATTGTTAGGTCGCATAAGGACCAAACTCTTGTTGTAGGTAAACAATCACTAGTTGATCCTTTAGATGATGAAATTGATTCTCCTCATGAGAATAATTTGTATCCATCTAGTGCTAGCACTTATAACTTAACTAAGATTCCATTACCAAGTGGCGAGAGTATTCGCATGCTAGTTGACCCTTGTGAAAACCAAAGAGATTCTATATTGGTATATGAGTTTCCAACAAGTAGTGAGGATGTGGACAATGATCAATCAGGTGGAAATGACCTTGATGTGCTTGATTGTTTAGGCAACATGGATTATGATTGTCTTGGTAAAGATGGTTTTGCTTTTGATCCCTTTTCTGCCCATGGTGGTTTGTGTCCAGGTAAGGATTGCTCCTTTGAAAGAGAAGGTGATATATGCTTAGTAATTCTATCTACTTCTTCTTTATGCGTTTATTATGCTGGTCATACTCCTAGTGGAGATTTTGAAACTAGTAGTAAGTGCATGCATGAGAACTGATCTGAGGTGGTTTTAATCACTTTTGTATCATTATTCTATCTTATTTCACCTTGTTTTGATAGTATTTCAAGAGCTTAACGTGTTCATATTGATATAAATAAGCATTTAAGTGTCCAAGTATGTGATTACAATGTTCAAAGTATTTTTCAAACAAGTTTGTGCTTAATTTAGTCATTTAGTGTTCAACCCGGAAAACTAGTTTTACTAGCTTGAGCTAGGTGTGTGTCTAGTTGGTTTCGTTGGATTCTAATGTCTTTAATATGTTTCAAATATTTTAATGGTGTAAATATGAATGGAATAACTTGTTTGTAATGTGCAAAGTTTAATTTGATTAAGTCAAGAGTCAAAATAATAAGTGAAAGATCATTGCGAATTTGTCTTATCTTAGCTTTTGTTTTGATTCATCGTTGAGGTTATTGTGTTGTTTGGATCTCTAATTTGTGGTTTGTGATATTTTAAGAGACTTTGTGATCTGATTACAATGATATATTTCTGATAAAAAGGCCAAAATTTCATTGGACATATACTACAAAAGGTATGGGAAATAGGACGGATGTTCAACACTTAACCAGATTTTTGAATGCAAATTCCAGTGAGTCAATGCAATATAGTCGCGTCGCGCGAATGTGCAACGCAGACAGCATCGCGCTGCATCGGGTACATGCACTGCAAATTTAAAATCCTACAGACACAGTATTGGGCAGTGTTCCAATATTATTATTAATGATGGCATGTAAATAAAAGGCGACTGGTGGGATTTTCTAATCCCTTTTACTTTTGGAGTATATTATATAATATTTATATTTATATATATATATATATATATATATATATATATATATATATATATAATACTTTAAAAGAAAGAGGGGTACATCTGGTTACAACTTGGATTAGAATTGGACAATATTATATATTTGGTTTCACTGGACAATTAAAAGTGGAGGCGGACAAGAATCGGGAAACGGTTGGACACGGTGGACAAAAATTGGAGGGTTTCTACACGTTTTTTTATAGGTTTTAATTATTTTATTTAGATTTTAATTTTTCATATCATGTATTCAATTATTTGGATCATGATTATAAATATTATCGGCTAAAAACCCCTTTTTGGGGTTAAAGCCAAGAACATGATTACTATTGTTTTGGATTAAATTTGTTAATTTTTCTTATCATATTTGGTTGTTTGTTTATTCTTGTTTTAATTATTTTATGGATTGATCACCCATAAAATACATATATTGTCCACCTTTTGATTTCGGGAAAGGAAATAGGGAGATAGAACATGGGAATAAACAAAGTCTGGGTTTTTATTTTTTTATAAAATAAAGAATTTAACTTAGTGTCTAGGACAGTGATGTACTTAAATGTCTAACTTGATTCAAATGTAGAATGATAGCTTTAATTAACTAGATTGGATTATTACATCATAGCTCAACGGTGTAGTTATAATGTCCATATTAGGTAAAGGATTATAAGTTGGGAAACCATGATCATGCAATTAACCCAACGAATCAACAACCAAGATAAGTAAATTAGCGAATGAAATTCAATAACATAGTATGATTGTTCGGAGTGCTTTAACCCTGGGTTTTTCTCCATTGATTGTTATAAGATTTTATTTTACGTATTGTTTAATTTATTTTTAATTTACAAAAATTATAAATTCTTTTTGGTTACTTTTGCACTAAATTAATATAAACTGTGAATAAAAATTAAATCATTGTTAAATCAAGTCTCTGTGGGATCGATGTTTTGCGGAGATTTTGACTTATTAGAGAGAGTCGCCACTTAATTTTGAAAAGAAATTAAAAAACCTTTAGAGAGTTACTTCAAATGATTCAAAACAGGAAAATCGTTTTAAGTTAGAGATTCTAGATAAGCGGTTCCTATTAACATTTTAAGAAGGTATTAGGCACCTAAAATGTCTGCTAACTTGCAGTTACCCAAACTGTTTGAAGACGTCTTTTGATTAATCTTTGAAAAAAAGTTGAGAGTTGAAAAGAAAGCAATTTTAGGAATATTTTAGCGTTTATGCAAAATCAGTTTTTAGCAATTTAATTAGGGGATTTAACTAGGTTCGCAAGAAGCATGCAAAACAAATAATCAAAAGGAAAGGGGAAAGGGGAGAAGTAGTGATTTAGGCTTTGAAGCCTAAACCGTCAATCATGTCATAATCTAGTTGGGTTTTCAATCCATTTCACTTGTCCTAATCTAGTTCTTGAGTCGTTGGCTCGAGTTTTCGCTTCACCTGTATAAATACAACATTGTCTCAAGACCCGAATGAATGAACAAAAGAGTAAATGGATAAATAAATAAAATACGACAATGAATGTATGAATTAGACGACAATAAATAAAGGGAAATGAGGCTCTCGGGTCTTCTGCCGCTTCGAATATGGGATTTTGACCCATTTTTCTTTTTTTTCCGACTCTTCGTATCCGTGATCTATGCGATTGTATCCTTAGGGCCATTGAAACAAATTGACTCAAAAGGATGAGCCTCCATGGCCCATAGCCGAAGTGTAGAAAGAGAAAGAGTCCATGTAGGACTCAGATGCTTCCACATGCAAAGAGAAAAATATTACAATTAATATATATCTAGTGTGGCTAGAGATTAGGATTTAATTGACCAGAAATTACTACTGCTAAAAGGGTAAGAAAAACAACATAGATGTCAAAAAAAAAACTTGAACCTAATCTAAGCTACTCAATCACCTGACTTTCTTTGCCTTTCAAAAACTTTCACAGAATCTTGTCATCTAATTAACCGTACAACGAATGAATTCACAGGTAAGAGAACCAAACAGCCTTCAATCTCTTTTTCTTTAAAGGTTAATAGTTCTTCAGGAATCAAGCATTATTGTATTTCTACTGCTTATTTTAGAGAAGACTCAAGGGGACATCAAGAGTTGCAATAAACAAATTCTTCACCTCAGGATGAGGAAAGCAATAAAACTAAAATAAAATCCAAGTTTTAGAAACCTAACTTAAGACTTTGGTAAAGATTCAAAATTTAGATAGGAGCATTCTTAAATTAAACACTGGATGAAGGAATGTTAAATCGAGCAACTCCGACTAGGGGAAGAAAACCAGCAGCAGGATATGAGCAATGACTAAAATGGGTCAGATAAGAATATATGATAAAACAATTGGGGATTTTTTCAATCTTTAAAAACGCACGCAGGTGAACCAAAAGAACGTTCATAAGAAATCAAACAAATTGATAATTTTTTTTCTTTTCTTCCTTATCCTTAGTCTCCTTAGGAAGCATGGATGATAAAATAAAATTTTGGAATATGGTATTGTATAGCAAATAGCCTATAAGTTCTTCCAATTGCTACTATGCTATTAGAAGTTTAGCTTGGAAGCAGGTAATATGCATACATAAAGACATCATATATATGTGTTTCATAGTCATCCAAAAATTTCGAAACAACAATGAATTAGAAGCAAAAATATTCACCAAAATCCTATGGCTTATAGAAGCCTCTAACAACAAACAAATCCCAGCACAACCAAGATACTATATATCACCATGGGATGACAAGAAGAAGCATAAACAGGCAAAATCAATAAAAAAACTGAATGTAGTAGAGTGTTACCTATTTTTGAGCAGCAAATGGGACTACGAGCTAACTATAGGACTCTGACCACCGAAAAGTTCAATGTCTTCTCGATAGTATTGACTAGTTTATTGTTTTTCTCTAAAAATCCTCACTAACAAACAAATTCCTTTTCTTAAAAACCCCTCAAATTTCAACCTCTGACCCCGAAAGTCGAACCTTATAGCCCAAAAGAGAAAGCCCCCTTCTTCTCGAACCCCTAATTTCCAACCCAAAAGAAAATCCTTCTTTTTTCTCTTTTAACCTCGCTTTCTCAGAGAATTTTCAAACCCCCTTTTTGCTTCTAAAATTTTGAATTCCCCCAGGAGAAAGAAGAAGAGCCCCAAAAACCAAAATCCCCTTAAACAGTGACCTAGAGGTCTTTTTATAGCCCACTGAGATGGGGTCCTCTCTTCTTCATTTCATAGAGGGATATTTGGATTTTAAATTCCAAAACGTTCCCCACAGCCTGCTTTGTACTCCATTCGTACCAATTTTTTGGAATTGTAAAATGGTAGACCAATTAGATTTAGGGAAAATGGATTTTTCTAAAAAACCAATGGAAATTAGCCAAATATTATACTAAATTGTACGAGTTATCACAAAATTTGTGGGATTGAACCATTGGAGATAACACCTAGCCCGTTTCTAGAAGGTTCGAGGGTTTTCTTCATGGGAACTCGTATGGGACGCATGAAGAGGGCTACACACGGGTTGATTTCAGTCTGATTTTATGATTTTTGAGTTGATGGCTGATGTTGGGTGTCACAATATTATTGTTGTTTGTATGCAGCTTCGTTGCTTTGGAGGAAAAAGGGAAGATATAAGGGAGATTGGGCCGAGCCAGATGGTTTTTGGGTGTTGGGCCGACTGGTGATGAGAAATAAAGGAATGGGTTGTTGCTTGTAGTCTAATTTTAAAAAATAGGCCGAAATTAGTTTAATAAGGTATAGGGTGGATTAGGTAATTGGAGATTTGGTCAATTGGATTGATTGTGGCCATTCGATTTCAATTATGATCAAACTTAAAAAATTGACTAAATTAAAATCCGATATGAATTAATACCTTATTTAATCTCGAGTTTCTTGATTTAATAAAATTAAACAAATATTTATCCAAATAAATTAATTTTTGAGAGTAAAATTATATTCAAATCAAAATTTTATTCATTTGAATTTATTTTTGATATAAACCTTGATTAAAATTTGATATTTTGTAAAATAAGCATTTAACTAATAAAATTATAAAATTTCGCATAATTGAATACGATAATATATGATCTCTACTTAAAATAAAAGATTCACCCAACTGACTACTTTTAAAAAAAATCTTTTTATTCGAATAAAATAAATATTGTAATTTTATTCAAAAATCGAAGAAACTCAACAATAAACTCAGTCGTGGAGGGCAAAAATTAGGTGTCAACAACTGCCCCCTCCCTTTGGGTAGGGTGGATGCAAGTAACCTTAGGTAAAGGGAGGTTTACATTCCTAAGTTTTGTCCAACCACAAATTCGTTTCTGAAAGAGGTTTGTTCTCGCACAAGTTTCATGGAGTTATGGCCGGACCTTAGTATCAAGTTTACTTTATATCTCAGGTAATATGAGAATTCAGGCCACTTGTAGTTCATAAATCTTGATCTAAAGCACGATTTTCAAAAAGTTTACAAGCTATCTTGGTTTTAGAGGTTTTGATAAAACCAAAAAGCTGGAGAATAAAAGGATTTGGGGGGAGGTTTGAATACAGTCGAGTTTTCTATGTAGAGCCTAGCCTACATATCCCCAAGACTCAGGGAATCAAACTATTTGTAGTTCGACTCAATTGGTAGAAAAGATAGTCTTTTATTTTAGACGATCTTTGGCTCGGTTTGAGTGACAAGTTGATTGAGTTGTGGAAAAAAGGATTGTAACCTCTTAACAATAAACATGGAGCTCTTCACATCCATAGGTAAGAATTTACCTGGACATAATTTCCAAAACTCTAGGTGTGTTGTCACTCGAATGTGAAAGAATGAAAAATTTACCCTTGGTATGAGTTTAGCAATATCTCAAAGGTGAGGCTGAAACCAAAATATCCTAGAATTCCCACATGCCTTCTAATAGGGGTGTGGTTGGACAGTGGTGGAGATCATCCTTTAGCTCGCGTCCAATGAGTTTGACGTCCCTCTTTAGACTATGTCCCATTTTGCTGCTAAGAAAGAATTCCACGTTGTGCTGCATCCTTTTTGGAGTCATCCATACCTGTGGTTTTGATTTGATATTTTCATCCGCTCAGATGCTCTCGACAATATCTCAAACAGAAATCATTAGTAATAAGCCTAATTCACGAAAGAGGTGTATAGTTTTTTACCATATCTCCGCTTGAGTTGTTGTCTCAAAGTGAAGTCATCCTTTCTTGTACCTGTTTGGCAGGAAATAACTCGTAATAATAGACACAACAACCTTCTTGGTTGTTGCATAATCAACTCATTTGTCGAGCGAATATGTCTTTAAAATGGGGTAGCTCTTTTGGACACCGACGATATTATATGCGAAATGGTCCCTGCAGCCATGTAATCTTGTGTTGATGAGGCCACCCTTTGGTCACCTATAATACTTGTTGTATGTGGAATGATAACCTCTCCAGTTATAGCCGATGATCGATTTATAAATTTTCCTTAAATTTTTAATATTTGGATAATCTTGCGTATTATTTGATATTGGATACGAGGTGACTTACAGATATCCTTTGAATTTCTAGCTTTTAGGTAATACTGCACATTATCCGACCTTGGATAAGAGATGGCTTACAGATATCCCTCCAATCGCTCGCTTTCAGGTGTTCCTATACATCATCCTACCTTGGGTATAATATGACTTATAGATATCTCTCAAATTGTTAGTCTTTGGGTAATCCTGCACATAATTTATCTTGGATATGACGAGGCTTATAGAGAAACCTTGGACGTATCAATTGGATAATCTTGCATATTTTTCTGGTAAGGATTTAGTTACGACTTATGGATAAACTTCAGACTATCAATTTTTGGGTGATCTTGCACACTATCCGATTAGAATATCGTTGTGGCTTACGGATGACCTACAGGCTATCAACTCATAGGTAAACTTGCACACTATCCTATATCAAATAATATAACTTATAGATGACCCTCAAATTTTTAATTTCTAGGAAATCTCATATATTATCCATCTTTAGATACCGACTTAAAAGCGTCCCTTCAAATCGTGTGCTCTTGATACATTCAGATGTTGATACATAAGATGATGAGATATCCTCGATGCCACTATTTATGTCTCGCGTGTCAACAGATATCAAATACTGATGATATCCTCGATGTCAATGTTTATGTCTCGCGTGTCAATAGATATGAATTAATGATGATATCCTCGATGCCAGCATTTATGTCTTACATGTCAGTAGATATTAAATGGTAATGATATCCTCGACTCCACCGTTTGTGTCTCACATGTCAACAGATATGAAATGACCTTCTTGGCAATGATATAAAATGGGTCTCTCGGCAATGCTGTGAAATGGCCCTCTTGGCAATGATATGAATGGCCTTCTTGGCAATGA
The DNA here is from genome assembly GCF_002878395.1 of Capsicum annuum. NCBI lineage: Eukaryota > Viridiplantae > Streptophyta > Magnoliopsida > Solanales > Solanaceae > Capsicum > Capsicum annuum. The sequence continues at coordinate 122,034,438 of NC_061120.1, forward strand.
TATGAATGGCTCTCTCGATAATGATATGGAATGGCCCTCTCGGCAATGATATGAAAATTCCCTCTCGACAATGCTATGAAATGACCCTCTTGGCAATGATATGAATGGCCCTCTTGGCAATTTGAAAATAGTTTTACCTGAGTTTGTTTGTCTGGGTCTTGCTTTCTACATGTACCTGTACTCAAGGTAGATGATTAGTAGACACAAATTCACTTTTTCTAGCAACTATTTTTTAGAAAAACTCTAAACACGATATTTGTAAAGAAGACAAGACACTTTTATTTGTCCTCCATGATCTCAAGAAGTGAGGTGGACAATAAATGGGTATTAAACCCATTTTTAGGGCTACCCAAGATACCGTTCTTGAGTATTAGTGCTCTGGTGTGTCTCCCAATTTTCTCGGGGATCTTTAAAAGAGACTCTTATTTTTGTGTATTGGTTTCTGTATCCACAGAAAAATGATTAGTTTGAGTGAAACTAGTCCGTGTTGACCTTCTTCGATTTTTCGTTTGCTCCACACGATCTTTTGGGTACTCCACCATGTTGGTACCTCTACCTTGGCTCCCTGCTCCCATAGCTGCCTAGGCAATCACTAAGTAAAAGATTTTTCAAAAGTAGTCTTATTTTTAGCAAATAGTTTCAAAAATTTCTGTAAAAGCTTTTGAAAATCTCTGATGGTCATGTCATGTACTAGCTCAATGAACGTATTCCTTTTATTTTTGACTATATCCGATGGAGGAATTCCAGAACTCATCATCATTGTTTGAGGGTTCTACAAATGGTCTCATCATAGCCAAAGATTTAGTTTACCTAGACTTTATTGCAGTTGGTGGCTTCAAAAGCTTAGCTTTAACCTCTGGTGTCGGGGAGTTTGAAATATATTCCAGTATTGTTGGAAATTTTGAGGCCTCCCTCAAAATTTCTGCCCCAATTTAAAGTTGTTTGATATGATATAAACTCAAGAAGATCCAAAGTCTTTGTTGGTCTTCGTTCTCCTTGTTGGATGTCGATCTTCCCTTATGAATTTTCAAGATTCCTTCATAAAAATTCCGCCCCAATTTCCATTTTCTGGGGTTATATGACTAATCCATTGGGGTGCCTACGTATCCCGTTGAAGTAGGAATCTAGTCAAACATAGTTCAAGACTACACTAAGGATATATAGAAAAATCTAATGGGTTGATCGAAGCCGACATAGGCCGTCTACGTATCCCTTTTGTTGGAATTCAGGTCAAACGTAGTTCGTACATAAAAGAAAATGATAAATTTTCCTAAGGGGTTGACCGAAGCCGACATAGGCCGCCTACGTATCCCTTTTGGGAATTCAGGTCAAACGCAGTTCGTACATGAAAGAAAATAATAAATTTCCTAAGGGGTTGACCGAAGCCGACATAGGCCTCCTACGTATCCCTTTTGGGAATTCCGGTCAAATATAGTTCATACATAAAAGGAAATGATAAATTTCCTAAGGGGTTGACCGAAGCCGACATAGGCCACCTACGTATCCCTTTTGGCAATTCAAATCAAACGTAGTTCGTACATAAAGGGAAGGGGTTCTAAGCAATTACACATCATAAAATTGATACTATTATAAAGGATATTACAAATAAGCGAAGAAATAAAAACTATAACATCTTTCAAGCACAATATCTCTTTACCGCATCAGAATTGATTGGTTTGGTCCACTCTTGACCATCCATCTCTGGTAGGATTAGGGCTCCTCCAGGTTGGGCTTCTTTTGATTTTCACATTCCTCTGTACCTACTACTAACTGCTCCTCATCACCTTTTCTGTTCATCATTATTTCCTTCGCTTTGTTTGTCTTACCCTTGATATGACATGACATTGGCAGGTTTTTAAATTATTGCTACCAAAATAAATCATGCTAGATAATGATATTTAAAAAATAAATTCTTAAATAAAGGGGGATTTTTTGGAAAATAAATAAAAACTATGGCTCATGACCCACACAGATGTGGGCCCATGCCTTTTTGAAAGGTGTAAAACACGAAATAAAAATTTAAGACATAAAAGGGTGGATCACAGGGCCTTCTCCGGATTATCACTGATTTTAAAAACTATTAGTAATTTCCCTTTCATATACCACGATGGGTGACGGGTTATGAGTGGAGTGGAGATCCAGTTTTGCAAGGCCTCCCCTAATGCAATCTCCTTCACCCCACCAGACTTTAGGAAATCATCTAGTAGAGCATTGCATCCTTCGAATAGATCTCCTATCCCATCCCCAATACCATTATCATTTGACATCTCATGTACGGGAAATGACTAGTACAAGAGCGGCAAGGACCTAAACAGACTCTCCTTTGAATTATCTTCGATCTCATCTTCCTTTCTTGGTTGGTACTTTATTCCATGCTTAAATGATTTTTTCTGGGACCATAACAGGCTCAATAATTTCTTCTAAATCCTTACTTAAGCGGCCATAACTTTCTCTATCTTCTCCATTTCTTCTGTTCTTTTGAGTCCTTCCGAATTTACCTTAGTGATGGCCTTGCTAGATGCCCATTCACCCTCTATTTCAATCATGCTAAATGTAGGTCCCCCGTTATTAGGCAATGGATTACTATTAACATTTGTTGTCAGTGACTGAAGTGTGATGACCTTCTAATTGATCAAATATTGGATCTTACGTTTTAAGTTAATACAATCCTCAGTACTGTGCCCCGTTGCTCCTAAATGATAGGCACAATTTTGATCGACATAAAAGAATTGAGAATTAAGATTGGTAGGATTTGGTGGAATAGGTTGTAAATAACCAGCCTTCATCAATCTTCCGAAGAGCTGGGTATGACTTTCAGCCAATAAGTGAATTTTCTAGGGGGCTTCTTTTCAAGTTTTATACGTGGGGGATTATACTGATTTTGATTGGTAGGAGGAGGTAATTGATGATAGTTTAGAGGCACTTAGAAGTCTATTTGATTGTTTGAAAGAGTAGCTTGAACATGAGACTAATAATTTGGCTGCAGAACTTGACACTGGGGAAATGGAGCTTGATATTGGGGTTGGGCATAGAATACAGGATGAAGAATTGGTGACGATGGTGAGGAAAGAATATTCCTAGGCTTGAATTTCCTTTTTAATTTATCGAAAGAATCAGTAGAGACCCGACCTACGTATTCTCTTTTCTTCTTTGGGAACATGGAAGTCCCAGATGATGTTGGGGTTTTGACAATCTTTCCTGTTCGAATGCCTTCTTCTAAAGATTCCCCAATTTTCACGAAATCTACAAATGTCGCCCTGACCGCAGATACCATCCTAGTATAAAATTCTCCCTCCTGAGCATGAGAGAATATGGATACCATCTCCTCCTCAGACATAGGAGGTTGCACTTTAGCAGCCTCTTTCTTCTACTAAAAGGCATAGAGTCTCGAAAGCTCTCATCATTCTTCTGCTTAATATGATCTAGTGAGTATCGATCAGGGACTATCTCAATGTTAAATGCAAATCTATCGAGAAAAATTTTAGTCAACGCCTGCCAATTAGACCATCATTTTAGTTCTTGAGACATAAGCCAATCTAAGGCTTCGCCGCTTAAGTTTTGGCTGAATAAGCGCACCAATAATGCCTCATTTCTTCCTATCCCAACCATCTGATCATAATACCTTCTTAGATGGGCCATTGGATTTTTGGTATCGTCAAACACTTCAAATTTAGGGATCTTGTAACCTTCTATTAGATCTACTCTGGGGTGCACACACAAATCATCGTACCCCAAAGCATCATTATCACCTGTCCCATGAGATTTCTTAATTCTCATGATCTCTTCATTCATGGATAGCAACTTCTTTTCATGGTCGACCCTCCACTCCTTATCTTTCTCCTCGTAATGGTCTATCTCGATATTAGGAAGGGCATTATAGATGTTAGGGGATACGATGACTTGAGGAGGATATGGAAGAGCGGCTTGATTTCATGGATGAAAGGAAGTTGGTTGGTAGGTGGGGAGGGCGTTTTGAAAATTGGAAAATCTATGTGGAATTTAAGAGTAGTTTGGTGGAATTTGAGAAGGATTTTGCAGATTTGGAAATGAATTTGGTGGATTCAGAGGTAGATTTGATGGATTTGGGGATAAATTTTATGGATTTAACAATAGGTTCTGGGGATTTGGGATTGAATTTTGCAGATTCGGAGAAGGGTTTTGTGGGGTGAAGGATGGATTTTGTGGATGGTAAGCATCTGGGTTATTTTCACGATTAGTATTTGGGATAAGTGGAGGGGCAGAGATGGACGATATATTATTTGGTTGATCCCCGAGAATAGGCGTACTGAGGGAAGGGATTTGGAGCAGACTCCCGTGTCCTCCTGGAGCGGGAGCATTGACAGTGATGGCCAGGTTAGCCAAATCTCGAGTATGATTTATTTCCTCCTGAAGCATTTCTAGCTTTCTTGCAAGTTCCGCAATCATCTCACTTTGTTCCGCTATTACATTGTCCCTGATGGTCAATGTATTTTCTACGTCATTTCCAATCATTATTGAATAATGGTCAGAGAATGGGATTTTGTGCGCTTTTGACCGGGTGAAGTAAGGATGTTCTACCAGCTTATTTCAACACGGAGTAGTTTTCTATTATCTGTAAAGTAAACCAACTCAAAGGCAAATGTGTTAGTTTCCATATGTGATAAGCAATGCAAAATACTTGACAAGAAATAGCCACGTAGAGTTATTTGTGTCATAGCCAAATTTATCCATAGAAGCATAGCGGATAAACTTGCCTTTGATCCAAACAAATGCACATAAACACATAAGACAGTTATAAAAACATTATAATAATGTGTATCCTAACTGGGGTGACCCTTTTGAGCCAAGGGTTTGGTCCTAACGATTTTTGAAGAAAAATATATGCTTGCTTAAGTTCAATCCATTATCCCCCAACTTTTATAGACACTAAAAGGGCATAAATGCCTACGAAAGATAACAAAAGAGGGATACAATCTTTAGGGAAAGGGAAATTACAAGAAAGAAGACACATTCCCACACAGGAAATAGAAAATACTAATTCCTGAGTGCTTCTTCTATCAGTCTTTGCCTTCTTAGCTTTGTCGATTTCTTATATTGGTGACATCCGTTAATGTTTAAACTGTGTCTTAGATGCAACCTCCCAAATCGATCAATTTTTTGCTTAACTTACTTTAATTCTTCTTACGAAAGTAAGCAAATCAAGCTTTTTCCCGACCCCCAAAGGATAATGGATTGAATTAGACAGGCATATATCTTATTCAACCCATACATATGGTTATCCTATAATTGACTCAAGGTCAATAGACGTAGGGCAGGTTTTCTAATGGGCCCAATACCCCGCTCGGGTATTGGGTCATCCTAGACTCATGCCTAAAATAGGATTTTGATTTTGTTGTATCCTAGGTGTCTAGAGTGGGTTTGAACACTGGTTCTCAAGTAGAAAACTTGAGTTTGAAAATACGAACAACCATCAAACGATTCACATGCTAATAAGCCATTCGTATTTCCTACACATTTTTGAAAAAGAACAATAGGGGCTGGGACATCCACGAAACCCCAAAATAGTTAGAACATAGTTAAACTTTATAGAATCAAAACATATAAACACATAAATAGTTAATCAAAAGATGAAATCAAACATTTGGTTAGAACATAGTTACAAATCCCCAACAGAGTCTCCATTTCTATTTTGCAGAGATTTTGACTTATTTGAGAGAGTCGCCACTTAATTTTGAAAAGAAATTAAGAAACCTTTAGAGAGTTACTTCAAAACGATTCAAAATAGAAAAATCATTTTAAGATAGAGATTCTAGATAAGCGGTTCCTATTAATGTTTTAGGAAGGTGTTAGGCACCTAAAACGTCCGCTAACTTGCGGTTACCCGGACTATTTAAAGACGTCTTGTAATTAATCTTTGAAAAAAGTTGAGTTTTGAAAAGAAAGCAATTTTAGGAATATTTTAGTGTTTATGCAAAATCAGTTTTTAGCAATTTAATTAGGGGATTTAACTAGGTTCACAATAAGCATGCAAAACAAAAAATCAAAAGGAAAGAGGAAAGGGGAGAAGTAGTAATGTAGGATTTGAAGCCTAAACCGTCAACTCTGTCCTAATCTAGTTCGGTTTTCAATCCATGTCACCTATCCTAATCTAGTTCTTGAGTCGTTGGCTCAAGTTTTCGCTTTACCTGTATAAATACAACTTTGGCTTCAAGGCCCGAATGAATGAACAAAAGAGTAAATGGATAAATAAATAAAATACGACAATGAATGTATGAATAAGACGACAATAAATAAAGGGAAATGAGGCTATTAGGTCTTCTGCCGCTTCGAATATGGGATTTTGACCCATTTTTTTTTCGACTCTTCGTATCCGTGAGCTATGCGATTTCCTCCTTAGGGCCCTTGAAACAAATTGACTCGAAAGGATAGGCCTCCATGGCCCATAGCCGAAGTACAGAAAGGGAAAGAGTGCATGTAAGACTCGGATGCATCCATATGCAAAGAGAAAAATATTACAATTAATATATGTCTAGTGTGGCTAGAGATTAGGATTTAATTGACAAAAAATTACTACAGCTAAAAAGGTAAGAAAAACAACAGATATGTAAAAAAAAACTTGAACCTAATCTAAGCTACTCAATTACCTGACTTTCTTTGCCTTTCAACAACTTTCACAGAATCATGGCATCCAATTAATCGTACAATGAATGAATTCGCAGGTAAGAGAACCAAACAGCCTTCAATCTCTTTTTCTTTAAAGGTTAATAGTTCTTCAGGAATCAAACGTTATCATTTTTCTACTGCTTATTTTAGAGAAGACTCAAGGGGACATCAAGAGCTGCAATAAACAAATTCTTCACCTCAGGATAAGGAAAGCAATAAAACTAAAATTAAATCTAAGTTTTAGCAAGCTAACTTAAGACTTTGGAAAAGATTCGAAATTTAGACAGGAGAATTCTTAAGTTAAACACTGGATGAAGGAATGTTAAATCGAGCAACTCTGACTAGGGGAAGAAAACCAACAACAGGATATGAGCAATGACTAAAATGAGTCAGATAAAAATATTTGATAAAATAATTGGGGATTTTTTCGATCTTTAAAAACGCACGCAGGTGAACGAAAAGAACGTTCATAAGAAACCAAACAAGTTCATAATTTTTTTTTGTTTTCTACCTTATCCTTAGTCTCCTTAGGAAGCATAGATGATAAAACGAGATTTTGAAATATGGTATTGTATAGCAGATAGCCTATACGTGCTTGCAATTACTATTGTGCTATTAGAAGTTTATCTTGGTAACAGGTAACGTGCATACATAAAGACATCATATATATATGTTTCATAATCATCCAAAAATGTTGGAACAACAATGAACTAGAAGCAAAAATATTCACCAAAATCCTATGGCTTATGGAAGCCTCTAATAGCAAACAAATCCCAGTACACCAAGATACTATTTATCACCATGGGGTGACAAGAAGAAGTATAACAGGCAAAAACAATAAAAAAAAATTGAACGTAGTGGAGTGTTACCTATTTCAGAGCAGCAAATGGGATTAACTATAGGACTCCGACCACCGAAAAGTTCAACGTCATCTCGATAGTATTGACTATTTGATTGTTTTTCTCTAAAACCCCTCACTAATGAATTACTTCCTTTTCTCTAAAATCCCTCAAATTTCAATCTCTGACCCCGAAAGTCGAACCTAATAGCCCAAAAGGGAAAGTCCCTTTCTTCTCGACCCCCGAATTTCCAACCCAAAAGAAAATCCTTCTTTTTTATCTTTTAACCTCACTTTCTTAGAGAATTTTCAAACCCCCTTTTTTCTCGTAAAATTTCGAATTCCCCCCAGAGAAAGAAGAAGAGCTCCAAAATCCAAAATCCCCCGAAACCGTAACCCAAAGGTCTTTTTATAGCCCACTGAGCTAGGGTCCTCTCTTCTTCCTTTCAAAGCGGGATATTTGGATTTTAAATCTCAAAACCTTCCCCACATCCTGCTTCGTACTCCATTCGTACCAATTTTTAGGAATTGTAAAATGGTGGACTAATTAGATTTAGGGAAAATGAATTTTTTTCCAAAACCAATGGAAATTAGCCAAATATTGTACAAGATCGTACGAGTTATCCTGAAATTTTTGGGATTGAACCATTGAAGATTACACCTAGCCCATTTCAAGAAGTTCGAGGGTTTTTTTCATGGGACCCACGTGGGACGTGTGAAGAGGGCTACACACGGGTTGATTCCGGGCTGATTTTATGGTTTTTGGGTTGATAGCTGATGTTGGGTATCGCGATATTATTGTTGTTTGTACGCAACTTCACTTCTTTGGAGGAGAAAGGGAAGGGATAAGGGAGATTAGGCTGGGTCAGACGATTTTTGGGTGTTGGGCCGGATGGTGATGAGAAATAAAGAAATGGGCTGCAGCTTGTAGTCTAATTTTAAAAAATAGGCTGAAAATAGTTTAATTGGGTATAGGGTAGATTAGGTAATTGGAGATTTGGTCAATTGGATTGATTGTGGCCATTCGATTTCAATTATGATCAAACTTAATAAATTGACTAAATCAAAATCCGATACAAATTAATACCTTGTTTAATCTCGAGCTTCTTGATTTAATAAAATTAAATAAATATTTATCCAAAAAAAATAATTTTTGAGAGTAAAATTATATTCAAATAAAAATTTTAATCATTTGAATTTATTTTTGATATAAACCTTGATTAAAATTTGATATTTTGTAAAATACGCATTTAAGTAATAAAATTATAAAATTTTGCATAATTGAATACGATAATAGATAATCGCTACTTAAATGAAAAATTCACCCAACTGACTACTTTTTTAAAAAAAATCTTTTTATTCTGATAAAATAAAAATATTGTAATTTTATTCAAAAATTGAAGAAATTCAACAATAAACTCAATCATGGAGGGCAAAAATTAGGTGTCAACAATCAATACTCGGCTTTCTTGAAGGATACTTTACTACTTGGTAGACCACATACACTTGCATGTGTGCTTGGGTGTTGTCAAGTTTTTGGCATTGTTGTCGAGGACTTATATTTTTCCAATTGTTTATTTTAGTTTTACTTTTACATTTATTTGGTGTTTTTATGCTTGGTCTTGGTTTTGTTTTTGCAGAAAATAGGTTTTCAAAGTAGAAAGCTGGCAAGGGATCACGACTTGGTTGAACTAAGCTCCAAACTTGAGCAACTTTACCATCAACACAGGAAAGAAAAAATCTTTCTCCCCAAAATTCTGCAATTCCAAGAAGACTAAGTGCATACTATTCCTATGGTTGAACAACAAGCAGCTTGTAGGAAGGTTAGGGAAGTGGCAGTCCCACTTCCGACAAACTTGACTTCCCCAATTCAAAGACCGGCAGCTGGGGGGAATTTTGAGTTGAAACACAATATGGTGTAGCTTTTTATTAGTAGTGGACGGTTTACAAGGTTTTCACACGAGGATCCACAAGTTCACTTGCAGACTTTCATTGAGCTTACTGATACATTCACTTCTACTGGGGTGACTCCAGATTATGTGAGGTTGACACTATTTCCCTATTCACTTTTGGGGGAAGCTAAAAGGTGGTTAAATGCGGAGCCGGCCAATTCAATCACATCATGGGACAACTTAGCCAGAAAGTTCCTCATCAAATTCTTTCTATCAGGCAAGACTGGGAGACTTCATAGTGAGATAGTGAGCTACAAACAGAAGCCTGATGCAAATCTTTATCATGCATGGGAACGCTTCAAGGCTCTTCTTTGGGATTTTCCACATCACCAACAGTCGAATGAGGTACTTGCTCATACTTTTGTAGAAGCTCTTGATAACAATACAAAGATTTTGCTAGATTCAGATGTAGGGGGTCAAGTATTGGAGCTAACTTATGATGAGATGTACACATTGCTGAACCGAATAGCACAAGGAAATCTCGAGTGACATTTAGATTCTAAAAGTGCCACAAAAAGAATTGTGGGTGTGTTAGAGATGGACCAATTCACAGCCTTATCATCACAAGTTTTTGTATTACAAAATTTGATCAACACATCATTCAGCAATATAAAGTTGGGAGAAACACAAACTGTAGCCACAATCAATGCCATCCAACAAGCTACAGGTTGGTGTGAAGTATATGGAAATATTAGTCATACAGCTACCATGTGTACTTCACATCCAGAATCTGTGATGTATGCAGGAAATGCTCAAAGGCTAAATTACGCTAATGCCTATAATATGAAGTGGCAAACTCATCCACCTAATCATCTATGGAATACCCCACAGTCATAGGCCTAGTCAAATCAGTCTACGAGTAACATGGAAGAGATGTTAAAATAAATCTTAGCTGGTCAAACACAATTGGTTACGGATCTGAACAATCAAAGTGCGGAATTATAGAATCAGAAAGTAGCCTAGAGAAATTTAGAGTTGCAGGTTGGGCAGATACAACAAGCGTTAAATACCAGACCACAAGGTGGTTTGCCAGCTGATACAAAAAATCCCAAGGTGGAGTAGTAAAGAGCTTCAAGGAGAACCTCCAATGGAAACAAAGGAGGTAGATACTGATGTGGTGACCTAAAAGGTGGATGAAGAAGTTGCTAAAAATTCAAGAAAGTCTTGAGTACTTAAATGAAAAAGTTGTTGAACCATAGAAGAAGAAGATGTTACCACTACCTTTCCCTCAAAAGTATATAAAAGTGAAGGAGGATGCCTTGTTCAAAACGTTCATTGACAAATTCAAAACGCTTTATATTAACTTACCTTTGCTAAATATTTTGCAGAGTAGGCCTAAGTATGCAAAGTACTTGAGGTATGTGGTGGCTAGAAAGGTAAAATTGTAAGAGGTAGGAGCTATAACACTTACTGAAGAGTGTAGCGCAATGATGTCACATAAAATCCCCAAGAAATTAAAAGATGAAGGGAAGTTTGTCATCCCTATTCAAATTGGGAGTAAGCAGGTTCATGAACTGAGTGACTTAGGGGAAAGTATAAATTTGATACCCCTATCATTGTTTAGAAAATTGGGCTTGGGAGAGCCTAAAGCGACACGAGTGGTTATGCAGCTTGCAGATGAATCCATAGCATATCCAGATGGAATCATTGAGGTTCCCTCATAAAGGTTGGTAAATTTATTATTACTACTGACAATTTTGTTCTTGATTTTGTGGCAGACAAACAGGAACCAATTATCTTGAGGTTCCGATTCTTAGCGATCGGAGGTGCTTTGATTGGTGTTAGAGAAGGCACACTCAAGATGAGGGTAGATGATAAAGAGGTGATATTCAATGTTTGCAAAGCACCCATTGAAAGTCCCCTATATAAATATTTATGCATGATCAATGTTATTGATAAGGATAAGTGTGGGGTTCTTAAGCCACCAAAGACTTTTTCTAACTACCTGATTGAGCGACGTAAGATGAAACCATTGTGTGCCAACATGATGAAGGTTTATGTGAAGAGATATGGTGACATTGAGAGTGCAAACTCAAGAGGTCTGAAACAAATAAAAAAATAGCTCCCAAAAAGAAGCAAAAGGGTGAAGAAATATGGTTGATTTGATATGGGTCGTGCCGAGACATGAAATCAACTATTGCTTGGGAGGCAACCCAAGTTAATTAGGTATGTTTTCTTTTCAACTTTTTAGTTTTTATTTCACGTAAATTTTTTTATTTTTGGTTGAGTAACAAGTTGATGGAAAGTCTGAGTACCATAAACTTGAGCTAAGAAGCATGGAAAAAATTGAGTGTGGGATCCCATGGATCTCCTTTATGTGAAAATGCATCTAGCTAGGCCTAGAGGCCTCAGGGAGTATTTCTATTTTTACTTTTAAATTCACTTTGGGGATAAAGTAGAATTTTAAGTGTGGGGTGGGGAGATTCCCAAAATTTTGACTGAATTTAAAAAAATTTAGGTTAGGAAGATATTCTTATTGGTGCTATTTTTTATTACATAATGTAAGAGGGTTTTTTTGTAAAACATGTTGATTGTGTGAATTACTATTTTTGAGACTCTTAGGCTCATGTTTATGACTCATGTACTTATTGGATTAATTTTGAATTTATGTTATTGTTTGGTTGAGAGTCTATGATGATCATATATGAGTTGAGCATGTGCCATATGTGTGTGAGATTTTTGTATATTCCTTGTTGCATATGATGTCTAGAACTTGTCCTGTGTGTGTGAAGCGAAATAAAGAATGTGGGATAGGAGATGATTTAGGCATTTCTTTGATAGCCTTGTTTTATATCTTCTTTTTACCTACCCTTGTACATTATCCTAGTTAAACCCCATTGAGCCTTTAGCTTATTTTCTTTGGTAGCCTTATAAGTAGCCTAATTCCTTCTTTGATAGACCATAATTTGATCCAAAAAAAACTCCTAAGCGCTTTAAATGAAAAAAAATGATTTAGTAAGGAGTTTGAGAAATTGAAGAAGAAGAAGGTGAAATTGATGCCCAAGGTAATTGTTATTGGTGTTTATATTTGATGTGGTGGATTGGTGTGATATAATTTATGCTAGAAATATTGTCATGGTTGTGAAAAAGGAGAAGAATTGATTCTTGTGGTAGTAAACTATGTGTCCACCAAGTGTTTGTGAAAATGCTTAAAAGAGATGGGGCAAAAACAAAAGATATGGGCAGATGAAAAAGTGTAATTTGGTTGTTAGAGATTTGTTTTAAATGTATGATGTAGTGTATTAAAGTTCTTAGAGAGGTTAGTCACCATTCTTGGCCAAAATAGTTCCTACCCGTCCCTTAACGTACATTACAACCCGAAAAAGACCTATTTGATTCTAGATCCATTATTCGAATATTAGTGGAGCATGAAACTAAAGGAAATCCTATGATTTATTGTGTGTAACTTGTGAATTCCTTGTGAGAGTGAGCATAGTATGATTCTTGTACCCATTACATTTAAAATTACATTATTATGAGTGATTATGGGTAACTCTCTTGTTGTGAGGGGCACATGTTTAATGAATGTGGGTGATTTGTATGATGTCTTTGATTGATAAATATGCATGAGTTTTCCACTTGTGGAGTCAATTCTTGAGGCTAGAATGTTTCGGAGTAGAATTCTTGAGCTTTAAATTGCGCAAATAACGTGCTTTGTATAAAACTTGCATTCTATGTAATCATTGTAGTACTAGCTTGAGTGCCTTTATTTTTGTATAAGTGTAGCACCACCTCAGATTTTTTTGCTTAGAGTAAAGAGTTGTTCGAGGACGAACAAGAGTTTAAGTGTGGGGTGATGATCTAAGGTAGTTTTATACACTTTTGTATCACTATTCTAGCTTATTTTGCCTTGTTTTGAGAGCAATTCGAGTGCTTAACGTGTTCATATTGATTTAAATAAGCATTTAAGTGTCCAAGTATGTGATTAAAATGTTCAAAGTATTTTTCAAACAAGTTTGTTCTTAATTTAGTCATTTAGAGTTCAACCTGGAAAACTAGTTTTACTAGCTTGAGCTAAGTGTGTGTCTAGTTGGTTGCATTGGATTCTAATATGTTTAATTTGTTCCAAATATTTTAATGGTGTAATTATGAGTGGAATAACTTTTTTGTAATGTGCAAAGTTTAATTTGATTAAGTCAAGAGTCAAAATAATAAGTGAAAATCATTGCGAATTTGCCTTATCTTAACTTTTGGTTTGATTCATCGTTGAGGTTATTGTGTTTTTTGAATCTCTAATTTGTGGTGTGTGATATTTTAGGAGGCTTTGTGAGCTGATTGTAGTAATATATTATTGATAAAAATGCCAAAAATTTATTAAAAATATACTACAAAAGGCATGGGAAAAAGGAGGGACATTCAATACTTAACCAGATTTTTAAACGCAAATTTCTCGACGTGATACCGTTGCGTCGTGTCAATGAGCAACGTAAACAACATCACGCCATGTCAGGTACATGCACTGCAAATTTAAAATCCTGCAGACACAGTATTGGGCAGTGTACCATTATTATTATTAATGATGGCATGCAAATAAAAGGCGGCTGGTGGGATTTTCTAATCCCTTTTACTTTTGGAGTATATTATATAATATATATATATATATATATATAAATATACAATACTTTAAAAGAAAGAGAGGGACAACTGGTTACAACTTGGATTAGGATTGGACAATATTATATATTTGGAATTCACTGGACAATTGAAAGGGGAAGCGGACAAGAACCTGGAAACGGTTGGACATAGTGGAGAAAAATTGGAGGGTTGCTACACGTTTTTTAAAGGTTTTAATTATTTTATTTAGCTTTTAATTTTTCATATTATGTATTCAATTATTTGGATCATGATTATGAATATTATCGGCTAAAAACCTCTTTTCGAGGTTAAAGCCAAAAACATGATTACTATTGTTTTGGATTAAATTTGTTAATTTTACTTATCATATTTGGTTGTTTGTTTATTCTTGTTTTAATTATTTTATGGATTGATCAGCCATAAAATACATATATTATCAACCTTTTGATCTCGAGGGAGGGAATAGGGAGATAGAACATGGGAATAAACAAAGTTTGAGTTTTTATTCTTTTATAAAATAAAGAATTAAACTTAGCGTTTAGGACAGTGATGTACTTAGATGCCTTACTTGATTCAAATATATGACGATAGCTTTAATTAACTTAATTGGATTGTTACATCCCTTCTCAAGATATAGTTGTAATGTCCAAATTAGGTAAAAGATTAGAGGTTGGGAAACCATGATCATGCAATTAACCCTACGAATCAACAACCAAGATAAGCAAATTAGAGAATGAAATTCAATAACATAGTATGAAATTCATCAAAGTGGGAGCTTATACAATGTTTAAAGATAGAAATTTGGAGAGGTCCGTGCTTCACATTTGTGATACCCTGAGTTTTCCCATTAAATATTTTGCTCCCAAATGTGTCAAGTCGTTAAAGCCTTTTTATCTTTCCAAGAGTCCGTTAAGATCTCGAATGAAAATGTGTTAAATTCTGTTCTTTATCGTGAGTAATAATTTTTTTATTTATAATTTCTGAATATGCAACCCTTCATCACGTAGAGCATCGAATAATTTTTCCAACGATATATGGATCATCCAAAAAAGACACTCGAGCGATGAGTTATGATCATTCCGATCTAACCGTGAATAGTGGTGAACAGTAATTGTGCAGGAAAAAAAATACTGAGGCCAGGCGAATTTTAGGGTCAAATTCAAATGATCATAACTCCTTGTAAATAATGATCTGGATGAGATACTGTATATCAATAGAAAGCTCTGAGAGCCCTCTTTCCAATGAAATTGGTTTCATCCAATTTGTCCATCGGAACAAAAAGTTATGGTCGATCTACTTCAGCCTATCAAAATAGTCCACCAAAGGACAAATTTGACATTATTTGATTTTTAAGGGTATTTTGGTCATTCCTACTCCAATCCATCCAGGTAAACCATGGATTTAAGTCCATTAAGAGAATTCAATAGCTCATTTTTCTCCAAAATTTCCTAAGGCTCAAACCCCAACCCTACTACTCCAAATTTCATCCTTTTATGTCTTTTGATTTAACCGTAGAAATTTCAAATTGATTTGGGATTCGAGTTGATCATGTTAAGCGCTTCGAGAAGCACCCTTTATTTTTGTGAATAAAGTTCCAGAGTCGGAAGTTCATATTCATCTTCCATTTTTAGGTATGTGGGGCTTTGAACAAGAATAATTCTTCCGTTCTTATGCCCGTATCTTTAATTTTTATTATAGATTATTATGAGTTTGGCAAATGAATTTATTTCCAAGATATCCTACCATGAGATTTTGATTATGTATATATGTAAATTGTTCAAGCTTGCCAATTATGATTATTTAATAGATTCATATGGTTCTGTAAGTTGAATTATGTCTAAATAATTCGATTATGAACTTATAAAGATTTGAATTGTAAGTTTTGAATCACATGAGCATTTGACTATTTTTGTTCTATGAATTGAGATTTAATATTGGGATTCTTGGTGTTTCTATCAAGAATTGATATATTTTGAACATGTATCCACGTTTTAAGTTCAAGAATGAATTATTGGTATTTCCAAGTATTTTCGAGCCATGTGTCAAATTTTGAGCTTCCTTATGACGATTTGAGTTATTAGGTATATTGATATCGAAGTTGCAATGAGTCTTGGTATTTTCCATATGGTTTTGATGAGTTCAATTGTTAAAAATATTACATATTGAGTCTTCATATCCTTGTCCAAATGTCGAGTCGGTTATGGTTCAATGCATTGATACTTTGTTGATGTTGAGGAAGATTAAAATGTTTTAAACTAAGATGTTTTGAGTTAGGAATCCACAAATTAATATGATTTGATAAATGAGAAAGAGATTTGATTTGGTCTTTATGATAGACCCTTGTGATGTTGTGGAGAATTTCCAAATGCGTTCTGAGCTTGTCAGGGAGTAGTACTTAGCACCGAGAGGAAAATTTGGTATTTCCACAAACCTATGTGCCACCGTAGGGTTGTTTGATGATGATATTATTGGCCAGAGAGCACGATTGTGATTATTGCAGTTTTAAGGTCGTACTCCCTGGTATGACCCTCCCGCCAACGGGGGTTTCAAATGTTGGTATTCCACGTAGCTCACGTAGGGTTGTCGGTTATAGGAAACTCCCGTGTCCATAAGATTAAGTTTCTTGAATTACCGATTCACTTAGAGATTTGGGTCAAAGAGTTGAGATGTTTATGATGTTTTATGGTCATTTATGATGATTTATAATTACCTATGATGATTTTTGACGATATGATAATTTGTGATGATTTAGGATGATTTATCATAATTTATGATTTATAATGATTTACGTGGATTACGAGATTTTATCATATGAACTGTTTATTATGAAATTACGAAAAGTATGATTTGATATAACTCACTTGGCTTGAGTTATATCAAATCATACTTTTCGTAATTTCATAATAAACAGTTCAT
>NC_061120.1:122051460-122107505 GCF_002878395.1 Capsicum annuum
ATAATGATTTACGTGGATTACGAGATTTTATCATATGAACTGTTTATTATGAAATTACGAAAAGTATGATTTGATATAACTCAAGCCAAGTGAGTCATCATTGTCCGTATGTATGTTTTCATGAAATTGATTATACTATTTATATTATTGCATGCACCCCCACATACTCAGTACATTTCAAAATGCTGAACCACATATTTCCATGGGTTACATTCTTACCAAAATGTAGGTACAAGATGTAGCGCACATATCATGTTCAGCTGGGTCGCAGCTCTCGATCGGCAGGTGATTAGTCCTTTTGATTCAGGGACTTGAGTTGTTCAGATTTGAGGTGTATTGTATTTTCTGTATTCAGTCGTATGGAGTAGGGGTAGTTGGGAGTCATGACCCATCTATCTTTGGTCAATGCTAGTAGAGGCTTCATAGACAGTCACTAGTAGTCAGTGTATTCAGTTTCAGATTTGTATATATATGAGCAGAATTGTGACCGTGTAAATTTACTTTCATGTTGGTCAGACTAAGTTATGGGTTGTTTCCGCTATGTCTTTTATTCAGTTGCTTTGGGTTATGCCAGATGAAGGGTTAGCTTGGGGTCACTTGTGACCTTAAGCACCGTGTGACGTCTCGGGATCCGATTTCGGGGCGTTACACTATTCTCCTCCTCTTTAACCCTTCTGACTAGGGGTGGCAAATGGGTTGTGTGGGCTAAAGTTGGATGGTTCAAGATGGGTTGAACAAATAATTGGGCTAATGCCCAACCGTGACCAAATGCATTTAGGCCAAGATAGGCTGGGAAAGATGGGTAAAACTATGTGTCATGGGTTATAACCCAACAACAACAACAACATACCAAGTGTATTCCCACCTAGTGGGGTCTGGGGAGGGTAGAGTATATGCAGACCATACCACTACCTCAAGAGAAGTAGAGAGGTTGTTTCCGATAGACCCCCGGCTTAGGACCAATAACAGTTTAACAAATACAAAATGTAGGCGCATATAAACTAGTATGGTACACAAAACAACCTAACCGTATAACAAACACAAAATATAAGTGCCTAATAAACTAGTACGGGATGCAAAAAAGCCAACACCACTATCCCCAAACTACAACCACAACACTACGAACCAGAAACTCCAGACCCAACGGAGCACTCCCTTATTACTACCTCCGCGCTCCCACCCCTAACCCTCTACCCTAATCTGCATCCTCCACACCTTTCTATCAAGGGTCATGTCCTCTGTAAGCTGTAATTGCTCCATATAATGCCTAATTACCTCCCTCCAATATTTCTTCGGTCTACCTCTAGACCGCCTAAAACCATCCCTAGCCAGAGTCTCACATCTCCACACTGGAGTATCAGGGCCCCTCATCATCACATGCCAAAACAATCGTAGCCTCACTTCTCGCAACTTATCCTCTACCGAGGCAACTCTCACCTTCTTCTGAATAATCTCATTCCTCACCCTATCTTTCCTGGTATGTCCACACATCCATCACAACATTTGCATCTCCGCCACCTTCACCTTATGGATGTGGAGTTCTTAACTGGACAACACTCTGCTCTATACAACATAGTCATCCGGGGGCACCTTTTTATCATATAGGACTCCCGAAGCGAGCCTCCACTTCAACCACCCTGCCCCAATATGATGCATGACATCCTTGTCAATCTCACCATTACCCTGAATTATAGACCCCAGATACTTGAAAATCTCCCTCTTCTGGATGGCCTGAGAGTCTAGCTTCACAACCACTCCATCTTCTTGTGATATATCATTGAACTTACACTCCAAGTACTCCATCTTGGTTCTACTTAACCGAAAACCTTTAGATTTAAGTGTCTGTCTCTAAATTTCCAACTTATCATTAACTCCACCCCGAGTCTCGTCGATCAGAACCACATTATCTGCAAATAACATACACCAAGGCAACTCCCCTTAAATTTGTCCCGTCAAAACATCCATCACCAAAGCAAATAGAAACGGGCTAAGAGTCGATCCCTGGTGCAACCCTATCAAAATTGTGAAGTGCTCTGAATCTCCACCTACCGTCCTCACACGAGTCTTCACACTATCATACATATCCTGAATTGACCTAGTGTACGCCACGGGCACCCCTCTAGCCTCCAAGCACCTCTACAGAATCTCCCTGGGAACTCTATCATATGCCTTCTCTAGATCAATAAACACCATGTGCAAGTCCTTCTTCCTCTCTCGAAACTGCTCCACTAATCTCCTCACAAGGTGAATGGCCTCAGTGGTCGAGTGACCAGGCATGAAATCGAACTGATTCTCAGAGATCGTCACGATCCTCCTCATCCTCAACTCTACCACCCTTTCCCAAACCTTCATAGTATGACTCAATAACTTTAATACCTCTATAGTTGTTACAACTCTGAATATCCCCCTTGTTCTTATACACTGGAATCATCGTGGTCCACCTCCACGCTTCAGGCATCTTAGCAGCTCTAGAAATAATATTAAACAACCTTATCAACCACTCCAGACCTTCCCCGCTAGTGCTCTTCAAAAAATCTACTGGAATCTCGTCTGGCCCCATCGCCCCACCCCGTCACATCCTGCGAATATCCCCTTTGACGTCCTCAATCTAGATAAGCCTACAATAACTATAATCGCGACCCTTCTCACATATCTCCAAGTCTCCTAACACAAAAACTTTATCCCCCCTCGTCGTTCAAAAGTTTATGAAAATAGGACTGCCACCTCTCCCTAATGAGGGCATCCTCAACCAACACTATACCATCCTCTCCTTTGATGCACTTCACTTGGTCAAGGTCACGAGCCCTCCGCTTCCTGTCCTTGGCCATTATATACAACTTCTTATCTCTGTCTTTCTCCTCTAAAGCCGCATACAAACTCTCAAAAGCTGTTATCTTAGCCGTCGTAACCGCTAACTTAGCCTCTCTTCTAGCTACCTTATACTCCTCCTTATTCTTCTGTCTTTCCTCATTATCCTTACTCCCAACTAACTTAGCATAATCCACCTCCTTAGATTCCACTTTTCTCTTGACCTCTTTGTTCCACCACCAGTCTCCTCGATGTTTGCCAGATCGACCTCTCGAGATACCCAACACCTCTCTAGCGGTCTCCCTAACGTAAATAGCAGTCGTCTCCCACATATTATCCATACCTCCTTTACTCTCCCACGCCCCCTACTCTTCAACTTCTCTTCCATCTTCAAAGCACTAGCCAAAGTCAAGGTACCCCACTTAATCCTAGGTCGTGCCTCCCCACTTCTCTTCTTTTTGCCCTTATTCATAACCAAGTCCATCACCAACAACCTATGTTGAGTCGAGAGATTCTCACTAGGTATAACTTTACATAGCGCTCTATCCCCTTTTCTAAGAAGCAAAAAGTCAGTCTGAGTCTTAGCCACTGAACTACGAAACATAATATGATCCTCCTTCTTTGAAAAGCTCGAATTCGCTATCCACAACCCAAAAGCCCTAGAAAAATCCAACAGAGAAGTTCCTCCTTTATTCCGCTCACCAAAACCAAAACCGCCATGCACATTATTGTACCCTCTCGATAGAGACCCAATATGCCCATTAAAATCTCTTCCCACGAAAAGTTTCTCAGTGCTCGGGATGCTTCTCACAGCCCCATCTAAAACCTCCCAGAATTCCTTCTTAATAACGTTCACCGTAGACCCTCCTATGACCAACTTAATAGACATTAGCCTATCACTAACTCTCTTTACCTCTACCACCTACTCCCTAAGATCTTCATCTACTAAGATACCTACCCCATTTCTATGTCTCACGCTACCCGAGTACCACAACTTATATCCATCCACATCTCTCGCTTTAGTGCCTACCCATTTAGTTTCTTGGACACACGCTACACTAACCTTCCTATTTCTAAGAATCTTCACCAGCTCTATAGACTTACCCTGCAAAGTACCAATGTTCCAAGATCCAACTCGAAACCTAGAAGCTCTCTTATCCCGCCTAACCTTACTACCCCTAGCCTCTAACCCCATACACGATCCTAGACCCGACCCAGACCCAGACCCAACACCTTCTGACCCCGACCCCGACCCCGACCTATGACATAACCCTTATCTACCATCTTCAATCACCGCTACTATGCAAACAAAGGGGAAAGGAATGAAAGAAAAAAGGGAAGAAAGATAACAAAGAGGGATCAAGATAAGGTAAAAAGGGCACACTAGTTACAGTGAAGTCAATAAAGGAGCTAGGGACACAACCAACAATCTATAATAGATAGAGAGAGTAACAAAACCAATAATATAACACAAATTTTGATAAACAATAGTCAATAGCGGGAACTAATACTACCACAATTAATGAATATGCTAGTAAATCAAGTAACAGTAATCAGACAAGGTAACACACTCCAAAACTACTAAGAACAATAAAAAGATTCACACATAAAACCCTATTACAAAGTAACCAATCAACAAAAAATTTGACACCCACAACCAGATAATCAGCCAAGAATAGTATAGAACACTACCAGTATCAAGAAAGCTAAATACAACTAGAAAAGATGGATCGAGTGCACCTGATCGAAGCTGGGTTATATCTGTATACTTGGTTGAGTCGCTAGATTTCGGCAATTAGCGGTAGAAATTAATCGCCGGAATAGTATCGTCGTAATAGTGTCACCGGAATAGTGTTACTGGAATAGTGTTCCTCAATAATGAACCAACCTCCAAAATCGATATTCAAAAAATTAAAGCTCGAAACTGGTCGCGATGAATGGATTGAGTCAAACGGGATCCCGAGACTCAAACCAGTAGCGAAACCCGATGAATCTGAATCAAGAAACGCGACTGAACAACCAACCCGTATATAAAACTATCACAAAAATCAATTCGAATAGGACTAATTTCAGTAAAAATCCATTGTTGGTTCACGTCCGACGAGTCTTAATATTATCCAACCGGTTCTATTTAAAAATCGAAAGAAACGAAGAATTTCAACTTGGAATATCAACCAGATCTGGTTCATGGTTGTTGTTGGGGTGGTGGCGGCTTGGTGGATCTGGAAGCTCGCCGGTGGTCAAATCCGGCGAAGCAGCGACGGCTAGTAGGTTTTTAGGTGGTGGTTTGTGCAGCTGGTGAAGGAGGAGAAGGGAGAGGTATCGTGCGGTGGTGGGGGATTTCGTGGTGGCTGGTTGTTTGTCTGCGAGAAGCTCTCCGGTGAAGGAGATGGTCTTTGAGAGAGATGGTCTCCGGTCAATCGATACTTTCGATTTTAAAATATCCAATCAAATCACGACATAAGATATTTCATAAAGATTAGACGATGAAATAACCCAACCCATCCAAATGCAAGTTTAACCAAATAAAAGACGCCAACATTAGTGATTTGCAACTTAAAGAGAGGAACAAGGCAAATAG
The DNA here is from genome assembly GCF_002878395.1 of Capsicum annuum. Classification (NCBI taxonomy): domain Eukaryota; kingdom Viridiplantae; phylum Streptophyta; class Magnoliopsida; order Solanales; family Solanaceae; genus Capsicum; species Capsicum annuum. The sequence continues at coordinate 122,056,850 of NC_061120.1, forward strand.
AAAAAACTGTGTTTTATCCATATTGAATATAAAAAATAGTCGAGTGAATAAATTTTCCTTGGGTTTTGAAGTATTGCAAGTAAAACTTTAGGACCATAGAAACTCATATAATTCAAATCGTTACAAGTGTAACACCAGGACAATCTCCTGATCACTTATACAGAAGAAGGATTAAAAAGGGAATGAATGGTTCACGTAGCAGTGAAAGAGTATATCGCATTTTATAAACTTAAAAGAACAAGTTCAACAATTTGTTGTCATAACAGCAACAATGTTTCATTCCCCAAGAAGCAATTTACAAGTTACTCCCTCTCTTCATTATGTCAAAATAAATGAGGTAAATTGGGTTTGCCCATCTTTAATAATGGGTCATGTCCAACCCATTATAAGCTGGGCGGATTGGACGGTCATTTGGGCTTGGATCAAATTTACTTCTGACCAACTTCTATTCTCTTCTCTATCACCCATCAACTGAAAAAAGGGGGGGGCGGGGAGGGGACCGAGTAGGTAGAGGGAGAAGCGAAGTGGGATGAGTGTAATAGCAGTAATACTAGTAGAACAATATATTAGTACTATACTTTTCAAGACCAAGAATCAAACCCAACTTTCCAAAAAAAAAAACATATAGAATCACATATTTGTTTACGGTCTCTATGAATGTCAAGAATGAGGTACCAATTGGGTTACATTTGTTTCTTGCTTTTCTTGATTTTTGATTCTACATTCGAGCAAGAAGAGAGATTGGCATTGCTTCAGCTGAGATCTTCTTTAGGATTAAGAGCCAAAGAGTGGCCTATAAAGGGTACTCCTTGTTTAAACTGGCGAGGTATTACTTGCAAGAATGGTCGAGTTACTCAGATAAACATCTCTGGTTTTAAACGTACACGAACTGGGAGTCAAAATCCTCAATTCTTGGTTGATGCTCTTCAAAATTTGACTCTTTTGGAGTCATTTAATGCATCAAATTTTGCACTTCCTGGTTCTGTTCCTGAATGGTTTGGTATTAGTCTTGAATCTTTACAGGTTCTTGATCTTAGGTTCTGTTCAATAACTGGTGCTATTCCTTCCACTCTCGGCAATTTGAGTAGTTTAGCTGTTTTATACATATCTAGTAATGGTCTTAGTGGAATGGTGTCTTCAAGTTTGAGTCGACTGGAAAGTCTTTCAGTTCTTGATCTTTCACACAATTCGCTCGTCGGTTCGATTCCTGCATCATTTGGCTCTCTTGGAAACCTTACTTTTCTTGATATTTCCTCAAATTTATTGTCCGGGGTTATTTCTCCTGTCATTGGGAATGTTGCCTTCAAGAAATTGAAATTCTTGAATCTTTCTCAGAATATGTTTTATGGGAATCTACCGCCTGTAATTTGGAGATTCAGTTTTCTTGATCTATCAGACAATTATTTCCAAGGCAAAGTTCCTGAGCACTACGGGCAAAGTAACGTATTCTTTAATAGAAATTGCCTACAAAGATTGGAAAGTCAAAGGGATACAAGTGAATGTGCATCTTTCTATGATGAGCATGGCTTGCTATTTGATAATTTTGGAGAGTCAAATGCCATGGAGCTTCCGGCTCCTAATAAATCTGACAAGACGAGTCACAAAAATGTAATCATATCAGCTGCTGTTCTAGGGGGTGTTGGAATTATTGCTATTGTGATAATCTTTGTATTGCTGCTGATTTGTTGCTGCAAAAGGGGCGGGACGAATCAAACGTTCACTGGTGTAGAGCCTGTTCCTATTAGCGCAAGTCCTCCCCCACCTCCAGGTGCATCATTGAAATTTTCAAGTTTAGGAGTAGCATTTAGCTACCTGCAGATCCTTCAAACAACTGGTGATTTCAGTGATGCAAATCTTATTAAGCATGGACATTCAGGTGATATTTTCCATGGAATTCTGGAAGATGGGATTCATGTAGTAGTTAAAAGAATTGATTCTAGCACAGTTAAAAGGAAAGCATACAAGTTAGAATTGGACTTCTTCAGCAAAGTTTCTCATTCTAGATTAGTCCCTCTTCTGGGACATTGTTTAGAGAGTGAAAATGAAAAGTTTCTGGTATACAAATATATGCCAAATGGAGATCTCGCTAGTTCTTTGTTCAGAAAAAAGAATACAGATGATGATAGTTTGCAGTCACTTGATTGGATAACGAGACTGAAAATTGCTGTCGGAGCTGCTGAGGGTTTGTCTTATCTGCATCATGAATGTAATCCGCCTCTTGTGCACAGGTAATTTTAGTCTTGTTATGATGCATTACTCTTACTTATAAAGAGTTTTAGAAGATCTTTTTGTTTCAAATACAATTCATGAGCCAATAACTTGTCTTGGAGTTCATCGAATGATATGATGGTATCTCTAGCATGAATAGCTGCAGCAATATTTCTAAACTCAGAGCCAACATCACTAAGAACGTGAACCACAAGATCTATATCAGTAACTAGACTTCCGCACAAGGAGAGTTCCTCGGCAATTGATTTGATAAGCTGAAGATATTCAGCAACTGGACATGAATCTCTCTTTGCTCTAGAGAGTTTTGTCACGCAAGGATAAAATCCGCGTAGCTGATTTGTTTGCAAATGCCATTTGTAACTTGGTCCATGCCTCCGCTGAGGTTTTGGCATCTGTGATGGTATTCATTACCGAAAAGGATATAGAAGCAATTATGGCTACCAAAATTAACTGGTCTTGACAATCTCAAAATTCATAATCAGGATTAGAGACCTGTTGACCATCTTTATCAATGGTGGTTGGAGGTGACTTGCTGGCACCAGTGACATAACCCATAAGATTGTGACCATGAAGTAAAAGAGTAATTTGGGCTCTCCAATTGGGGTAGTTTTGAAAATTGAGTTTCAATGGAAGTTGAGATCCATTGATGGAAATCCAGGTTTTTTCAGAAAAGTGAGCAAGATTATTTGTGCTAGAGGAGCCATGAGAAAAAAAAATCAGCAGTTATTAAGAAGCAAGTTGGATCACTGCTCTGATACCATAAAGAGTTTAGTTTTAGAAGAGAATAATTCTGAAAATTGTTTTTGCATAATTCAAATTTCACGTATTTTTAGATACAAAATAAAAGTAGTTACAAGAGATAAGAAGTCTAAATTAGATTGAGTTATCCTAGAGGTTGTTGTGATAAGGTTGAGTTATCCTTTTGATTTTGAATCTGATCGGATAGGATTATCCTTAACTACTTACACTTATCACACTTCATTTGACAACTTTTAAACAACAGAAGACTAGTCCTATTATCTTTATTTATGTCAAACTTTCATGTTTGTATGTGCTTGTACTATGTGATGGGACACTTGAACATGAATCTCGGAATTGTAGTTGCATATTCTTATACATGTGTTTCTTTGGGTGTACACTTTTGGTGAATTAGCGTAATAAATGACATGTCTGGTTTATTAATGCGTCGTATTTCAGAAGATTAAAAACTTATATTATTCCTGAATGATGAAGTGTTTAAGTTACCTTTGTACTAATTAGCGTCACTGAAAAAGCGTCTACTTATTGATAAAATTTGGCCAAGTTAATGCTTGCACCATTTTGTACTTCTTGAATTCAACAGTCTATCAGTGTCAATTAGGTCATACCATAAGAGCCGGTGCAAGATATAAGCTAGAACTGGATGGTTTAGCAATTAAATGTACTCTGAGATGTTCTTTTTTTGGAGCACGGTGGCTAAGGCTGTGCAAAAACCGAACCGACCGATAAACCGAACCGATAAAAATGTTATTGGGTTATCGGGTTAACGGTTTTTTATTGGTTTTATAAAAAATTTTATTGGGTAAACGGTTCGGTGTCGGTTTTAGCGTATTGACCGATAACCCAATAAGGATACACTAAGTTATTGTTTTATCCCTATTTATGTTATATATTTAAATCTCTCTCTCTTTATCTATCTATCTCTCTATCTCTCTCTATATAGAGAGAGAGATATGTGTATGTATATAGACTATATGCACTACTAATTCATAATTCAGTGATTCACAAAGTATTAACCTATTCAGGGCAACAAAGGCACAATATAAATATTATCGTAATAAAAAGCTTGAAGCATTTATAGCTTCCAACAATTAGGATTCAATTTTTTTCCTAACTAACATTCAGTTCAAGTTAAAAGATTCTTGTAAACTAAAATGCACTGCGTAGGTTTTGGCGGTAATTAAGATTTCATTTTTATATGTTAGTTGTTACTATTTCTATTTTATAAGTATTTTCTTATTGGTTTAACCGAAAACCGAACCGTTAAGGACCAAAAACCAATAAACCGAAACCGATAAGAAAATATCTTATTGGTTGGTTATTGGTTTTACATATTTAAAAATCGAAAACCGATAAACCGAACCAATAACACATAAAACCGAACCGAACCGAACAAACCGATGCACACCCCTAATGGTGGCCACAAGATACAAACTGGAGCGGGATATTTAGCTATTAAATACAACCTGAAACTGTTCTTTTCTGTGATCTAAAAGCTTGCTAGGAGTCTAGGACACATGAATTGGGCGAATCTCGTCATAAACTATTTACAGAAAATATGAAACATGCGCTAAATTGGTACTTGTAACTAAACTTTGCCTTGGGGTGAAAAGTTCAAGTCCTTCACTCTTTTGATCATTATTGTATTACTTCACACTCTTGTGCTATTACTCCACAGGTAATAGGAGAAATCTGAGTCAAACCTACTTCAATGAATTAGGTACCTAATGGCAAAAGTCTCCTATTGGCAATGAAATCCAAATTGTGACAAACTCCTATTGCTGCTACCCGTCCTGAACAACTTGAATCAATGTCTTGTAGAGAATGATAACTCAAATGTCCATAACCTCTATATGTCTTAAAGATTCTTTGCAACATTGTGAATGTATAACATCCCCGGTTGTTTGAAATTGATCCAAAACGTAGATAAATAGCAAAATATCAGATGACAGCTGCAACGATTAGCTTCATGGAATTTTTACGAAGGAAAAAAAAAGGAATAGACAAGACTTCGTCCTTGTGTTCTATAATGCGCCCTTTTGGAGATCCGTAATCTCCATGACATGTTGGATTTGGAGCTTCAATACTTCAACTTGAGTTTCTTCATTATATGTTCTCATGTGTTATTCACGTACAATAAATTACAAATTTTCCATTACTCTACGGTTTGTCCAATTAGGGGCCATAATTGTAAATGCTTTTTACTTTTGATGACGGCTATGGTTATATACTTACTAGCTATACTTCCAATTTAGAAAGTTCTGGTTTCTTCTAGATTCTATATCTAGTGACATGGCTTAAGGTTCATTGTTTCTAGATTTCGTACTGCCCTAGCATATTAAAATCTGTTCCTGAAACTATGGCAAATTGAGGTAGGTTTGCTAATTAACTATTTGAAAATTTTCTAACATCAAGGTCTTCTTGTAAATGAGTGCCACTTTGATACCGAGCTTTTATGAGATAGTTAAACTTGTTGTTTAGTTGAGTACTTACTAGCTTGTAAATATGTTAGGTAGGTCATTTTGAAATCTCATAATGCAAAAGTGACCTGTTATTTTTTTTTTTCATCCAAGGATTTCTAACAGAACAGCATTTTGACTGATTTTTATCTTTATAAACCATCAGCATCTAAGTTGCTCGGACTCGGGTGCGGGTGTCCGATACGGGTACGGATCTAGAGGTCAGATCCTTCACGGTCTCAATTTAAAGATTCGGGGATATGTATCTAGAGATGGATACGGGTGTGGGGATTCGTCTTAAAATAATTTAAATATCTAAAGATAGAGTTATAAAACATAAATTATGTGATATTATGAGGGTAACTTAAGGAGAAAATATTGTTCAAGAAGAAAATCCTGAAAGGAGGTAAAAGGAAAAGCAATAACATAGAAATTTCTATATGCAAGGTATTCCATTTTCTTCAATTTTACCTTAGCTTTTGTTTTGATTACAGAATTTCTCAATTCTATCCGGACTTTCTTAGTAGATTTTGGTCAAAGTACCCAAAATCGGTTGACCATATCCCACACCCACACCCACACCCACACCCACACCCATGTCATGTCGACACGGGTGCGGTACCAAAACTGAAGAGTCCGAGCAACTTAGATCAGCATAGCTCCTTGACACACTCGTGATAAACTATGTATAGATTGATTGAGCTGGTAAAACAGTGACTGACAAATCTATTTCATGGATTTCCGTTGTACTTTAATAGGCCCATCGAGCTCTTTCTGATGTTCGTTTGAATATTTACTGTACTTACAAAACAGGTTTAGATATTCACCATGATTTTTGTCCATTTCGTCCCTTCGCCTTCCTTCCAATTCTTATCATGAATGTATTGTATTTCACTATAGGTTACTCCTTCACTTTCCACAAGCTGTTCACCTACATTTTCAGTTAAGTAGTATTTGTTTCATGTGGCATCTAGAATTACTTAAGCCAACATGCTTAAATAATTATGTACTTATCTTCTTACTATTTCTGTTCCACCATATCACGTGGTAGACGAAAGATGCGCAAAGCTGGAAATTTCCAAACACATGCACAAGAACCATGCTTTTTAGGTAATGCGTGAAAAGGAGAAACCAATTGCACAAGTTCCTGCATTGACTGCATTTTCCCTGAGCTATATCAGTGAATTGTAAAAGACGGGTTTGCTACTATTCTTAATGGTTACATTGTCTTTCTGCTTATTGCTGATGAAAATTATCATATTTCCATCATATATATGCCTTGGGGTACTGTGGTGAAACACCTTTTTTGAACCTTGTCTTGCTATATTACAGAGATGTCCAAGCAAGCAGCATACTTCTTGATGATAAATTTGAAGTACGGTTTGGGAGTTTGAATGAGGTCTGTGCACAAGAAGGAGATACTCATCAAAACAGGATTTCCAGGCTGCTGCGGCTGCCACAGTGAGTAGTTTGTTTGCTTTTCTTTTTATTTTATTTTCTATAACAATATTTATATTGGGATTGAGGCACAGTAAGTGGCTCGTTTCGCCAATCTTCTTTCTTCACTACCAAGTTTTATTTAGAATCTACATTTCCCCACAGGAAACATTTTTCTCTCTGCAGAAATACTAAAATGTTTACATTTTTTCGATTCTTGTATGTATTTTAGATTTTATGAGTGGTTGTGATTGTCTTTTTCCAGCACGATATCTAGCTCATTTAATAATAACAAGTAATTATGTTATTACTTCTCAACTGGAACTACTGATATAGTCTTTTCTTCCTCTATGCAGAACATCGGGACAAGGTGCATCAGGTACTTGCCACTTGTTTAATTCAATTATGATGAATAAAGTTTGCTCAATACTTCAAAAATATATCAAGTCCTGCTATTCCGTAATAGCACTGTTTAAAACGATGAAATTTGACTTTCTAAACTTATTTTCTGATGTACAGGTATGCCTAGTGCCACTTGTGCATACGATGTTTATTGTTTTGGAAAGGTTTTGCTTGAGCTAGTAACTGGCAAGTTGGGTACCAGTGCATCTAGTGATGCTACCATGAAGGAGTGGTTGGACAAAACATTGCCTTGCATTAGTATATATGATAAGGAACTTGTGACAAACATTATAGATCCTTCCCTAATCATAGATGACGATTTCTTAGATGAAGTATGGGCCATGTCTGTTGTTGCCAGATCTTGTCTCAATCCCAAGCCTTCGAGGAGGCCATTAATGAGATATATCCTTAAAGCTTTGGAAAACCCATTGAAGATAGTTAGGGAAGAACACACTAGCTCCGAAGGACTTAGAGCAACTTCACCAAGAAGGTCATGGAATGCTACTCTAATTGAGAGCTGGCGCCACAGCTTCTCGGATGTAGTAACTCTACCAGCTATAGCACCAGCTAATAAGGTTGAAGGTGGTCAAATTGCAGAAGGAGCTCATTCTTTCTCAACTAGATGACACTCAGCGGAGATAGTTCCTGAACCATTGGACGTTCAAGATGCTGAGAGAATGCATGATGAATAGTTAGGTTATAACGCAGCTAGCAATTTATTTGGTTGCCTAGCCTGTTGGTACCCTGTACATTCTCCCCATTCTGGATTCTTGGATGGTAATTACCATGCTCTATTCAAAGACAGGTTAATGAAGACAATATCAATTGTTTATGGTTTTGGCTGTGAAGGTTTTTCCAGTGCAGTTTGATACAGCAGGATTTTGAGCAAATTCCCTGAATACTACCCATGTTTGGGAAATTACCTAGAAATATCACACTTGTTTCTTTTAGGACCACAATATCACCCAACTATTTCTAATTTCCTTCAAATATACTTGACACAATACAAACATCATTCTCTCTCCTAATAGGTTCTCATGTCACATTATTCCTTTTTGTTTTTTAACAATACAATGGAAGCTTGTTTATGTCTCTATAAGCAGCAACTTCTTCTACGTATTCAGAGGTGAATGAGTTTGCATGCTGTTGTTATACTTTCACTAATCCGATACATTCATTTTCTGTACGAGAATTTAGGTACTTTTTATAGCGGAAATCTTTATTCTAGGTTCCATTTACGAGTATTTGCTTGTACGTCAACTTCTCTCCATTCAAAAATTAGTCTTGCTCTTATCGAGAAAAAATTAAACTAGTTCCTTGAAGCTGATCAAGAAAAAACATAAAAACAGATTTTTATCACTACCTTACCCAAATATATGCAAAAACAAATTTGATCTTCAAAATAATAAATTTTAGCATTAATACTTCAAAGAAGTGTCATTAACTTGCTATAGTTTACAACTAAATAATGTTTTATAGGCAAGTGTGTTGAAACGTGGGGTGCACCAACCAAGAAGGGACCAGGTCCTTGAGACTAAGAGAAATAAACAATAAAACATTCATCAACCAGAGCATGTAGAAAATAAATGAACACAGTGATTTACATGGAAATCTCCTGCTCAAGGGAGGAAAAACCAAGACTTACCCTCACAAGCACTTCAATCTCCACTATAATCAAAACTCATTGATTACAGACTCCAAGAACTTTACTTTAAGTTCCACTAGTTGTAATAGTTCTACTACAACCACCTCTACACACCTCAAGCACTTCATAATCGATTAACTCTAATCGATGGACCTTAGGTAACTCAACCTAAGAATTCTGCTGCCAAAGGAAAGACATTACTCTTATAAGATGAGTAATACGATTACAAAATAAGACTTGACTCAAGAACACCTAAACCTTAAGCACCCAAAGATTTGGAACTTGAGCAATAGAGAGTATTCGTCATTTCCAGTAATTCACCAAATTTGTAAAAACTATTGAATGAGAAGCATCATTGTCAATTTATAGGGGTGTATAAATCAAGGTTGAATTTTGATTGGACCAGGTGTATAATCGAGTATGTTGCACACCTGCATAGTTAGTTACATTAGCGGACAAAACTGTGCAGAGATGTGACAACTGTACCACTTCATGATGAGCTAGGGACTTGGTCCTTTAATGTCAACTGTTCATCATCAAAACATGAGACATCAATTTTCCCCCTTTTTGATGATGACAAACCATAACTTCAGAGCATTAAAATTCATTCAACATCAGAGCACCCACTACTTGTAATTAGTGTTCCCCTTATCGACCTGCTTTCTCCTGGTGTTCCCCTTATCAATATTCCCTCTATTTCAAACAGCACCAGGTCCCCCACTATAGTGACTCAATATTCCCCCTTTTTTCATCATAGAAAAGTAACAATAGTAAACCAAGAATGTAATAAGCACACGTCAGTTAACTCATGGCCAATGGGGCGACACTAATATGAATAAACTACTTTAAATAAAATAAACAGATGATAGACACAAATAAGGATTCATTCTTATAATAAAGATGAGTACCATTGCAGCATACCAAAAGAAAACATAAAACATCAAAATCTTCAAAAGCCACATAGGGATTAAAGACAGGAAGCTGACACAGGGAGAGACTAAGAATAGGAGGGACAGGGCTTGGGTAGATGGAGGTTTTGGGGAAAGGGTCTTTAGAACCATTTCCATCCTAGCACTAGCAGTAACATGAGAATCCAATAGCTTTTTTTTTAGGTTCTTCACTTTAGCGTTCAGATTCTGAACCTCATCAGTGAGTGCTGAAACTTTTTTTTTTCAGATCTACATTCTCTGCCTTAAGTGCTTCAATGGCACCTGGTCCATCGGATGAAATATGTTGATTCTTCAACTTCAAAGTAAGGATTTTTTCATCCTTAGCAGTTATAGAAACTCTCATTTCCTCCAACTCCTTACTCAAACTCTCTTGAATTGCCAACAGTTCTGACACCTGGACATGGTCCTTCTTTCTCTTTGACACATTCATTTTCAAACAATGTAGTTAGAGTGAACATCTGTTCATAGTTCTAGGAGTTCCTTTTTGCACACTATTTTATATAATAGTCAAATACCCTGTTCAACAAATATCCATAAGGCATACCATGTCTTCCTTCTTTCTCATGTATGACCTTGTAGATATGTTGAATCATCAGTGCAGGTAGACTAATCAACTCAAACTTGCTGAGACACTCCATCACATAGAGATCCATACCAGAAGCAATAGTTCTCTTTTAAGACCTTGGCAGCACTACTCTGTTAACAAAAACACCAGTTGAAACTCTCTCTTGAGAAACTTCTTTCTTACACCAGCCACATATGTTCCTCCTACATTAGAAACATCAACCATAAACTCAGTTAAGGGTTGTTGTTTTGAGACAGTCCTCACACCCACGATGGGATTATCCAGAATTTTCCCAAGTATTTTTTCATCCAACTTTATCTTCTTCTTTTAGACTAGTGTAGTCAAGCTCTCCTCATCTTCAGAGAATTTCCCAGTGTAAAAATATTATCTTACTTTGCCTTTATAGAAAACGGGTACCGGTTCTTCTAAGATATGTAACTATCCTTGGTGACTAAAATACTCTACCAGTTCCACCATTCCATTTTTTTTCAAAGATCTTGGAATCAAAGACCCTTCCAGTCAGTACCTTTTGATTTTTGAGAACTTTATTTCTCTCCTCTCTAGACACAAATTTCTATTCCTCATCTTTCCTTCTTCTTTCAGGACCACTAGTTGGTTCCTCTTCTATAGATTTTCTTTTCTTGTGACCAAATCTCCCAGAGACTTTCTTTTTCTTTACTGTAATATGTTTTTGTTTTATTCCAACGAGGATTCTAGACTTTGAAGCGGAGGACCTAGTCCTTCCTTCATCATGAATTTCTTTTCTCCTCCTTTCAATTGCAGTAATAACATCAGAATTGATATTTCCCCCCTCTCCAACATCTACTATTTCCACATTCTCATCCTCCATCACACTGGTTTTCTTCAGTCTCCTTCTCTTAACAGTAGTTGACTTGTTCTCTTTCATGGCATCCCCTTGAAACTTATTCTCTGAACCCATAGTTGAGTAAGTTCTAATAACCTTCCCACCAGTGTCTTCCACCTTTTCTTTTCCTTTACTTCCTATGCGGTTATGTACTAACCACCTTAATGGCAGTTCATCAGCATCAACCTCATCCTCCTCATTTGGAGGTTGCACAAACTCCCCAATTTCAGTATTATCCCTTTTAGGAGATGAGTCTCCTACTTTCTCACCCATTATTTTCTCCTCTAAACTAAAGAAACTCTCTCTAGGATCATTACCAAAAATGATCAAGTTCTCAACCACCAAGTCCTCAATTCTAGAGGGGATTAGAACTTTTCACTGGAATTTCTCCATCAAAAAATTGAGTAAAGATAGGATTTGATTTTGAAGGAGTAGGAGAACCATGTTTGTTTAGGGTTTTGGGGGGATCAGTTCTTCCTGGTTCTTCTGAAGAAAGGGAAATTTGAGAAACTTTAGATTCAATAGGTGAACCAAAGTCTTGATTTTGGTCCACCACCATGGCTAAATCAACTGGTGTTTCCATGATTTTTGAAGTTTTTTCAAGAATGGGTTCATTTAATGGATCAGGAATTTCAAGGGAAGATATAAAGGGTAGAATGGATTCGTATTCTTGAGGATGGTTATAGAGGGATCTTCTACAGCTTTGGACATTGATAGAGCAAGATTTTCTGTAGTGGGGCTTTCTGACTGGAGTAAACGGGGTTGGACATTTTCAGAGTCCTTTGTGGGGCTTAAGGAAGTGGGAATCTCAACCATTTTGACACTTGTGAGAGCGCATGAACAGGACAAGCTTTGAAATGGACGATTTTAGAATAAATTTGAAAAGAATGGGAGAGAAAAAAGTTTGATTTTGTATTTAAGGGAACTAACCATTGTTATTTTGGGACCTTTTAGAGAAAATGATGTTTTTGGTCCTAATAGGTGAAACTCTTCACCTTTCTAGGGATTTGACAACTTTTACCCAGAGAAAGAAAGGGACGTGGCTTTTTCAGACAGACTTTTATGATTTTTTTAAAGTACACAGGTTTGGTACTAACCTGAGAGATGGGACCAGGTCCCTCTCTTACTTAACTGAACCTTAATATAGTGTCTGTCTCAACTATTCTCCTTCAAGAAGTTCACCATATGTGTATACCTACAAAGGTATGGCACTGAGTTAGAACAATAAGCACATATTTTATCAAGGATACCTGTCTTTTGATCATAGCCAATTTATAGAGGAAAATTAAACCACTGAGTAGTTCAGTTCATTTTTTATCAATCCCAGCTTCAATTTGTTCTTCACAAATTGCTTCTTGTGAAGAGGCTTTGTAAATATATCCGCTACCTGATCTTCAGTCTTACAAAACTTTATGCAAATGGCCCTCTTTTCAATATTATCTCTCAAAAAAAGATGCCTTGCATCAATGTGCTTTGTCTTCTTGTGTTGCACTAGATTTTTTTCTATGTTTAGATCACTAGTATTGTCACACATCATAGCGATAATGTCTGATACAATCCTGAAGTCCTTTAGTTATTTTTTGATCTATAACAATTGAGCACAAGAAGAAGTTGCAACTACATATTAAGCTTCAGCAATAGATAATGTAATTGAGTTCTATTTTTTAGAACCTTAGAAAATTAAAGAAGAACCAAGAAAATGAGTTATTCCTAAGGCATGTTTTTGTCCACCAAGTATCCAGCATAATCAGTATCTACATACCCTATTAAGTTAAAACTATCTCCAGATGGATAGAATAGGACCAGATCCCTGTACCTTTTAGATACCTAAGAATTCTCTTTGTTGCTTTCAAATGAGACTCTTTAGGATAAGCCTGAAATCTGGCACACATTCTTGTACTGAATATAATAGTTGGCCTGCTTATAGTAAGATACAGTAGGGATCCAATAATCCCTCTATACATGGTTTTATTTACTGAGGAACCAGGTTCATCATTATCCATATTTGAACTGGTTCCAGTTGGAGTATCAATTAGCTTGGCGTCTTCCATATTATATTTCTTCAGCAACTCCTTGATGTATTTTTCTTGACAAATCATAGTACTTTGAGAAATTTGTTTAATCTGAAAGCCTAGGAAGAAGCTCAATTTACCCATCATGCTCATTTTAAATTCACTCACCATTAACTTTGCAGAATCTTCACATAAATATATATAAGTAGCTCCAAGATAATGTCATCAACATAGATATGGACAATCTGCAAGTTGCTACCTCTGGACTTCAGAAAGAGAGTATTGTTAATTTTCCCCTTCTTAAAGCCATTCTCCAAAAAAAAAATTGAAAGTCTTTCATAGCAAGCTCTAGGTTCTTGCTTCAATCCATAGAGAGCCTTATCCAGTTTGAGCACATGATGAGGAAAATTTGTTTCCTCAAAACCTGAAAGTTGTTTAACAAAGACTTCTTCCTTTAGATTCCTATTCAAAAGGGCACTTTTGACATCTTTTTGGAAGAGTTTGAACCCCCCCATAGGTGGAAAATGCAATAAGAATCTTGATAGCTTCTATCATTGTAACAGGATCAAATGTCTCATCATAGTCAATTCTTTCCTCCTTGTTATAGTCTTGAACAACAAACTTGCTTTATTCCTGTTGATAGTTTTATGATCATTTTTTTAATTTCTGTACATCTATTTAGTACTCATAATTACTATGTCAATAGGTCTGGGGACCAGGTGCCAGACTTTGCTTCTTTTAAATTGTTGAAGCTCCTCCTGCATTGCATTGATCCAGTCAGCATCTTTAAGAGCTTCTTTCATAATTTTGGGATCAATTTGTGACAAGAAGGCTGAGAAGGACATGAAATTTTGGGCTTGAGCTCTTGTTTGAATTTCAGATTTCAAGAGGGATGTCAGATTTTCAATGGGGTGAGAGGATTTATGCTTCCAATTTGACATTCTAAGTTAATTTCCGCTGGGACCAGGTCCTTGGAGATTTTGACTAATGCCTTATTAATGTTCTTCTATTATAGTTGGAGTCTGTAACTAAGATCCTAACTCACCATCACCTTCATCATTCTCAACAGTAACTGCTTGTCCTTGCCCATCATTTTTGGCTATATTATCCCTTTGGATAGAAATGAGTTCTTCTATGTTAGAATCTTCATCTCTATCGGAATTCCTAGGCTTTCCTGACTTATCAAAGATTACATGTATACTTTCTCCACATATTAAGTCCTTTTGTTAAATACCCAGTATGCTTTACTTGTTGAGGAGTAGCCCACAAAAGTTGTTTTGTCTCATTAGAGTCAAATTTTCAAGGTCATTTTTTTTCATTGTTTAGAACAAAATATTTGCAGCCAAAGGGTCCGAAATAGTCAAGCTTGGGCTTTTTTATGAACACGAGTTCATAAAGAGGTTTGTTCAAGAGTGATCTAATTAAACATCTGTTAGTCACATAACAGGCAGTGTTGACAGCCTCAACCTAGAAGCCTTTTTGAAAACCACTATGAATCATCAAGTCCTGGAAATTTCTATGAGAGTCCTATTCTTTATTTCAACTACTTCATTTTGATAAGGAGTCCTAAGAGCATAAAAATATGACTAATTCCATTTTTAGCACAAATTTTGTAACTTGGGAGTTTTTAAACTCAGTTCCATGATTAGATCTGAATCTAGCAATTTTGCAGTTTAACTTCATCTGAATTTGCTTGGCAAAAACCACAAGAACATTATAGGTTTCATCTTTAGTTCTCAAGAACATTATCTAGGTGAACCTGGAATAGTCATCCACAATGACAAACACATACCTCTTTCGACCTCTACTTTGGACTTTAACAGGTCCACACAAATCCATATGCAGTAACTCAAGGGGTCTAGAGGTGCTAACCTACATTTTTTGCTTGAAAGAAAATGTGGTTTGTTTTTATTTGACACAAGCATCACAAACTTTATTATCTAAAAACTGCAACTTTAGAACACCACGGACCAGGTCCTTTGAGATCAGTTTAGTCAACAAGGAGGAACTCATATGTCCCAGTCTTCTGTGCTATAGATCAGTATATTCACCTTGAACACTTAAGCAGGTTAATTCACAATCAGCTACAGAGTCCAGATCAGCCACATACATATTCTTGCACCTTTTAGCTCTAAGAATAACTTTTCCAGACTTTAATCTTGACACGGTACATCTATCAGATAAGAACTTCACCGTATTACCTTTGTCAAAGATTTGAGATATACTCA
This sequence comes from Capsicum annuum, assembly GCF_002878395.1. Lineage (NCBI taxonomy): Eukaryota > Viridiplantae > Streptophyta > Magnoliopsida > Solanales > Solanaceae > Capsicum > Capsicum annuum. The sequence goes on from NC_061120.1 coordinate 122,072,401, forward strand.
GAAAACTGTACTTGATACCATTTACATACTACAAATCCTCTATTTCATGATTAAGAGACTTTCCAATTTTTCCAACACTATGAATATAACCCTTTCTACCATTTCCAAATGAGACACCTCCATCTTGAAGTATCTTGAGTGAGATAAAATAGTCAATCTTTCTAGTCATATGCTTTGAGCATCCACTCTCCATGCACCAGTTTTGACTGCCTTTCCTTACTCCTACCTGCAATCAGAGTTATTTGTTAGATTTGGGAACCCACCTAAGTTTGAGTTCCCAAAAAGAAGACAAAAAAGTGATAAAATCTTCTTTGGTCCAGCTAGGCAGTTTGTTCTTCTTCAAAATTCTCAAGGTTTTGGATCCCTTAGGATAAGACTTCTCATGCTGAATTTTTCTAGTACTGTTCATTCGACTCCTAAGACAACTTTGACAATTCTCTTTCAAGTGACCATCCCTTCCATAGTGTGTACACAGAGAACTATACCCTTTATTTTTAGTAATAGGAACATACTTTCCTTGTGAACCAAAAGCATAGGTTTTATTCTAATATCCAAGGCCTCTGGCATTATTGATTCCATGGCTGGTTAGATTATAAATGATTTTTGAAGATATGGTCCATTTTAGAGATTTATTAAGATCTTCTATTATGCGGACCAGGTCCTTTTCTAGTTCCTCATTCTTATAAAGAGCATTTATGAAATTATTTTGAGAATCCTTCAACTTTTCTTCAAGCTCAATTTGAAGCCCTGAGGCTTCCTTTTTCCCTTTACTATCTGACTCATCTATCTTCTTCAGTTGATTTATTAGATTTGGATTTTCAAATTTCAATTTTGAGGACTATTCCTCTATTTTAGACAACTAGAGAGTAAAAGCAATTAATTCAAGCTTTAGATTTTCTACTTTCTCTTTTAAAGCATTTTTCTAAAAAGTCTGTTAATATATAAAATCAACCAACACATTTGTAAGCTTCTTTATCTTCTTAGAAGAATAATTATCTAAATTTTCCTAAATATCATAGAGAGAGTTACATTATTTTCTTCTTTATCTTCTGATTTTTCCATGAGAGAAGATAAGGAATCATAGGTGATTTTACTGTCTTCCACTGCTAACATGGAGACATCTTCAAATTTTTCAACTTCATCAAATTCATTGAAAGTATCTCCCCAAACTGTTAAAGCTTGTTTCACTGCATAATCAGCAATAGTCTTTCTTCTTAGCTTTTTAGAAATGTGGTCCTTCTTCTTTCCTTTTTTACCTCCTAACTTTAGATATTCTTGATAGTCCATTTTATGAAGTGGGCAATCTTTGATGAAATTCCCAGGTTTCCCACAATTTGCGGCAAACTTCAATAGTACCACTATTTTTGCTGTTGCTTTCTTTCTTTCAAAACTGGCCATTTTTCTTCATTGCTCTCACTATCCTTTACGCCAAATAAGCAACATTAATTTTCTCCTCACTTGATTCAGACTTTGAGGCCTATAAGGCTAGAGACTTTTCTTTTTTAGCTTCCTTCGCTCCTTAGCCTTGTTGTTTCTTGAGTTCATGAGTCTCTAGATTTCCATCAATTCATCTATAGTGAAAGTCTTCAAGTTTCTTGCCTCAATTATTGCATTAACTTTGCTTTCCCAGGATTTTGAAAGAACTCTTAGGATTTTCCTTACCTTCTTATACAGGGGAATAACCTCATCCAAATAGTGCAACTTATTTGTGATAGAGGTAAACTGTGTATGCATTTCTTGAATGGTTTCTCTTTCTTTCATGGAGAAAGCTTCATATTGAGTGGTCAACATATCTACTTTAGAATCTTTCACATCTATAGTACCCTCATGGCTGTTCTCAAATATTCCTAGATCTCTTTAGCATTTACACAAGCAGATTCAATTATACTCGCCAGGTCCAATTCCATACATAAGTAATTTTTTTACTTGAAATTCTTCTCAATTTTCATACAATTTTCATTATTATATTCTCTCTTGGTTTTGACAACCATTTTTGTTATGTCTCCTTCTTTGACCTCCTGACTATCAAGGATTACATCCATCAGCTTACTGCCTCAACCATAATGAAGTCATACATTCTGGTTTTCCACCATCCATAATATTGCTCATTAAGTGGGGTGGTCTTATAGTAGATTATCCTTTTTCCAGATTAGGTGGAGCATCCATGATCAAGAAATCACTTTGGCTATTAACCTTTTAGGGTGCCCTTACTCTAATACCAATTGTTGAAATGTGGGGGTGCACCAACCAACAAGGGACCAGCTCCCTGAGACTAAGAGAAATAAATAATAAAATAGTAATCAACCAGAACGTGCAGAAAATAAATAAACATAATGATTTATGTGGAAATCTTCTTGCTCAAGAGAGGAAAAACCACGGCTTGCCCTCACAATTATTTCAATCTCCACTATAATCAAAACTCATTGATTATAGAATCCAAGAAATTAACTCTAAGTTCCACTAGTTCTAATAGCTCTACTACAACCACCTCTACACACCTCAAGCACTTCACAATTAGTTAACTCTAATGGATGGACCTTAGGTAACTCTACCTAATAAATCTACTTCCAAAGGAAAGACATTACTCCTATAAAATAAGTGATACGATTACAAAACAATACTTGACTCAAGAACAACTAAACCTTAAGCACACAAAGATTTGGAACTTGAGCAATAAAGAGTTTTCCCTGTTTCCAGTAATTCACCGAATTTGCAAAAACTATTGAATGAGAAACATCATTTTCTATTTATAGGGGTGTATAAATCAGGATTGAATTTTGATCGGACTAGGTGTCTAATTGGGTACGTTGCACACTTGCACAGTTAGTTACACTAGAGGACAAAACTTTGTAGAGATGTGACAGTTGTACCACTTTATGATGAGCCAAGGACCTGGTCCTTTAGTGTCAACTGATCATCATTAAAATGTGAGACATTAAAGTGGAAACATAATATTGTACCAGACCATAATATGACTAAGTTCTTCACATAACTAACAAAAGACACTAATACATAATCACTATACGTTACTAGAGTTTCTCTTCTTCTTCTACAAAACTTCATCATCCTTTATTACTTCTGTTTCAAAATGGCTTGCTCTCTTTATTACATATGTCTAACATAACTTACGTGTTTAGCAAAAGAAAATAAGTCCTTAACTGCTCCAATTAAGCCATGCACATAATTATTTAAAATAGTCAAATAGTTGAAAATTTCAAAGTAGATTAGATAAAAATATCAACTGTAAATAATGTGACTAATGATGGGTGTATTTATGCATTCTAGTATTTCTATTCTAGCTTATTTAGCCTTGTTTTGAGGATGATTCATGTGTTATATATGTTGATAATGATATAAATAAGCATATAAGTATCCAAGTATGTGTTTTACAATGTTTAATGGTGTTTTCACCTGAGTTTTGATTCAAATTGTTCATTTAGAGTTCAACCGAGAAAACTAGTGTGACTAGCTTGAGCTAGGTGTTTGTCTAGTCTATTGTGTTGGGTTATAATGTATTTAATGAGTTAATAAGATTGTTATTGTGTATTTATATATGAAACAAATTGTTTATAATGTTCAAGGGTCAATTGTATCAAGACAAGAGTTAAAACAATAAGCTTAAGATTAGTGTGAATTTAGCCTATGCTAAGCTCGTAATTCTAGTTCACCATCTTGAATGTTGTGTTGTTTTGAGCTCTAAATTATTGTTTTTAATGCTATAGGATGCTTGGTGAATGGATTATGATGATATATGAAGAATATACAAGCTTCAAATCAAGTGAAAACAACTCAAAAAGGCTCAAAATGGCTTAACAAAAGCACAATACACAACTTGGACTCAATTTGGACACCTGGAATGTCCAGGGCGAGTGTTGGCATATTGAACCTCTCTGGGAACATGCTACATATCAAAATACTCAGAAGGAACCCAAAATAGTGGACCCTCGTATTGAGGCCGCGTCGCGACCCCTACTTAAGTCAAATGGCCCTCGTGACGCGACTCTATTTCAAATAAGGGAAAAAGTGCTGATTTGAATCCTACGCGGATTGGTACTTGTTCTTTACTATAAATACATCTTTGTACTCATTATTATTCACTTTTGGACTTCTTGAAGGATTAAGGAGGCTACCACAACTTCTTTTTAGGGTTTATATCTCTTTAATTTTAGTTTCTTTCATGGTTTGTATCATCAATACAAGGGATTGGATGATGAATATTTCCATTAAAGGCTAAAACTCCCTTTTCTGGGTTTAAGTCCAAGATCATGAATACTTTCATTTTGAGTTAAGTTTTTTTGAGTTTCTTATCATTATGGTTGCTTTTTTATCCTTGTTTTAACTATTTTAAGTAGTAGATACTCTTAAAATATATTAATTGTCAACCTTGTGATCTCGGGAGAGGGAATAGAAAGATAGAACATGGGGATAAGTAGAGTATGGTTTGTATTCTTTTATAAAATAAGGAATCCAAATTAGCATCTAGGACAGGGATGTACTTAGAAACGTACTTGATTCACACGTACGATGATAGCTTTAAATCACTTACTGGGATTATTACATCCTCATTCAATGATGTAGTTATAATATCTGTATTAGGTTAATAGTTAGAGGTCGGGAGACCATGATCATGTGATTAACCCTACGAATCAACAACCACAATAAGCAATCTAATGAATGAAGTTCAATGGCATAGTATGATTGTTCGTAAGCCTTAAACCTGGGTATTTATTCTTTGATTGTCCAAAGTCATTTACTTTTCTTCATTAGTTTAGTTTATGTTTAGTTTACAATTCTAAAACTCTTTTGTTTAATTTTTCTCAATCGTTAAACTAAAATTAGATAGTTGGCGAAACCAAGTCCCTGTGGGATCGATATTCGGCTTTCTTAAAGGCCACTACTTGCGTGTGTCCTTGGGCACTGTTAAGTTTTTGGCACTGCTGTCGGGGACTTGTAAATTGGCAACTATCTTATTTTTAGTTTTGCTATATTGAGTTATAAATAGTTTTGTTTTTTTATTTTTCTTTATTTCTATTTTTCTCACACTCTTCTTGAGATGTCATTCTTGGATAGATGGTTTTTGAGGGATGATTATTCTTCTCATTATTGTAGAGGACCCACCATGAGGCTTATTGTCCAGATTTTGATCCAAGCATTTAGAGGGGACCTGCTTGTTTCCAACCTGTGGAGCAACCCACTAGTTGTTGTGTAGTTTGTTACAGTATGTATCACTCATCAGATATATGTGTTTTTAATCCTAATTCAGTCATATTTATGGGCAATGCTCAACAGACACCTAAGGAGGTAGATGCATAGTTGACTTCCTAACCGACTGCATACAAAGTTGTTGATAATTCAAGGAAGTCTGAGTACTTGAAAACTGAAATTGTTGAACAGGTTAAGGGGATACTACCATTACCACAAGAATCACAGCCACTCAATTGTCATTTTTCTTTTGAGACTGAAATTAAGAAGTTGAATGAGAGTGAGTGTGTTATTGATAGTGTAAATTTAGAAGTGGGATTGGTTGGGCCTCACTCAAAGAACTTTTTTACATTATGTTTAGATGATGTCTTATCTGTGGAATCATCTAAAGTAGTGGAAGAGTGTGAAAATGAGGAATAAGAATCCTATATTCTTAATTTTACACTAGAGAAGCAACATAAAAACACACCTCACTTTAAAGCCGAGTGGTTTACCAAGTATCATCCATTACTCGGTTCTTTAATATTTGTACCACCACCCTATGAGCGAGGCAAAAAGATGGATGCTAAGTTGTGGTGAAATTCATATCCTCAGGGTGGAGTAAAAAACATGATTGGGTCATGTCGCGACACTGAAGTAGGTGCTTCTTGGGAGGCAACCCAATCTAAGGTATGTTTTTTTTTAGTTTTTAGTTTTTTTTTATTTTCACGTAGTTATTTTTTGTTTTTGATTGAGTCACAGGTTATGGAAAGTCCGAGTACCGAAAATCTGAGCTAAAGAGCATGGAAAAGGCTGAGTGTGGGGTCCCGTAGATCCTTTTGATGTAAGAAAAATGCTACTAGCTAATCCTAGAGGCCTTGTCCTAGAGGCCTTAGGGAGTATTTCTATCTCTTACTCTTAAATTCACTTTAGGGACAAAGTAGATTTTTAGGTGTGGGGTGGGGAAATTCCCAATTTTTGGCTCAATTCAAAAAAATTTAGGTTAGGAATAAGTGAAATATTCTTGTTGGTGCTATTTTTGATTGCATACTGCAAGTGTTTTGTTTGGTAAAAGCATGTTGAATGAGTGAATTGCTACTTTTAAAACTCCTAGGCTCATATTTGTGACTCTTGTGCTTGGTGGCTTAAATTTGAATTCATGTTATTATTTGGTTGGGAGTCTATGATGATCTATGTGAGATAAGCATATGCCATGTCTGATGTAAGTTTATTGTATATTTTTTGTTGCATATGATATCTAGAACTTGCCCGGTGTGTGTAGAAAGCGAAATAAGGAGTGTACGTTTAGGAGATGGTATAGGCATTTCTTTGATAGCCTTGTTTCTACCTTCTATTTGACCTACCCTTTATGCATAATCCTAGTAAGCCCCATTAAGCTTTTTACTTTTTCTTTGGAAGCCTCATATGTAGCCTAATCACTTTTTTTATGGACCATAATTTGATCCAAAAAGATCCTAAGTTCTTTAATGAAAAATTAATTTAGTAAGGAGTTTGATAAATTGACGAAGAAAAAGGTGAAATTGATGCCTTAAGGTAATATTTATTGGTGTTTATATTTGATGTGTGATGGATGGGTGTGATATAATTTATGCTAGAAATATTTCCATGATTGTGAAAAAAGAGAAAAATTGATTCATATGGTAGTAAACTATACGTCCACCTAGTGTTTGTGAAAATGCTTAAAAGAGATGGAGCAAAACAAAAGATATGGGTGGATGAAAACGTATATTTTAGTTTTTGGAGATTGGTTTTAAGTGTATGATGTAGTGTATTAAAGCGCTTAGAGAGGTTAGTCACTATTCTTGGCCAAAATAGTTCCTACCTGTCCCTTAGCCTACATTACAATCCAAAAAAGACCTATTTTATCCTAAATTTTACATTCTAATATTAGTGGAGTATGACACTATGGGCAAGCCTATGGTTCATTATGTGTATCTTGTGAATTCTTTGTGAGAGTGAGCGTAATTTGATTTATATACGCGTAATTTGATTTATATACCCATTGTTATAAATTGGTTATTGTGAGTAATTATGTTTAACTCTCTTGTTGTGAGGGAACATGTTTGATGAATATGGGTGATTTGTATGATATCCTTGATTGAACAATAAGCATGAGTTTTCCAACTAGGTGAGTCAATTCTTGAGGCTAGGTTGTTTTGGAGTAGTGTTCTTGAGCTTTCAATTGTGTTGTAACATGCTTAGTGTAGTAACTTGCATTCTGTGTAGTCATTGTAGTACTAGCTTGAGTGTCTTGCATCTATTATAGGTTTGGAGTCTACTCAGCTCATGATTCTTAGAGTTAAGAGTTGTTCGAGGACAAACAAGGCTTTAAGTATAGGGTGGTGATGTTGGGTGTATTTATGTATTCTAGTGTTGCTATTCTAGCTTATTTAGCCTTGTTTTGAGGATGATTCATGTTTTTATGTCTTGATAATGATATAAATAAGTATATGAGTGTCCAAGTATGTGTTTACAATGTTTAATGGTGTTTTCACATGAGTTTTGATTCAAATTGTTCATTTAGAGTTCAACCGAGAAAACTAGTGTGACTAGCTTGAGTTAGGTGTTTGTCTAGTCTATTGTGTTGGGTTATAATGTGTTTAATGAGTTCCTAAGTTTGTTATTATGTATTTATATGTGAAAAAACTTGGTTATGTTGTTCAAGGGTCAATTGGATCAAGACAAGAGTCAAAACAATAAGCTTAATCTCAATGTGAATTTAGCCTATGCTTAGCTTGTATTTCTAGTTCACCATCTTGAATATTGTGTTGTTTTGGGCTCTAAATTATTATGTTTAATGCTATAGGATACTTAGTGAATGGATTATGATGACATATGAAGGATATACAAGCTTCAAATCAAGTGGAAACAACTCAAAAAGGATCGGAATGGCTTAACAAAAGCACAATACACAACTTGGACTCAATTCGGACATCTGGAATGTCCAGGGCGAGTGTGGGTGTGTGGAAGGTCTCTAGGCACATGCTACATATCAAAATACTCAGAAAGAACCCAAAACAATGTACTCTTATGATGAGACCACGTCGAAAGCCCTACTTAAGTCAAATGGCCCTCGCGAAGCGACCCTATTTCAAATACGAGAAAAAGTACAGATTTGAATCCTACACGGCTTGAGACTTGTTCTTTACTATAAATACATCTTTGCACTCATTATTATTCACTTTTGGACGTCTTGGAGGATTAAGGAGGCTACCACAACTTCTTTTTAGGGTTTATATCTCTTTAATTTTAGTTTCTTTCATGGTTTGTATCATCAATCCAAGGGATTGGATGATGAATATTTCCATTAAAGACTAAAACTCCCTTTTCCGGGGTTAAGGCCAAGATCATGAATACTTTTATTTTGAATTAAGTTTGTTTGAGTTTCTTATCATTATGGTTGCTTGTTTATCCTTGTTTTAACTATTTTAAGGAGTAGCTACCCTTAGAATATATTCATTGTTAACCTTGTGAACTCGGAAGAAGGAATAAGAAGATAGAACATGGGTATAAGCAGAGTATGGTTTGTATTCTTTTATAAAATAAGGAATCCAAATTAGCATCTAGGAAAGGGATGTACTTAGAAGCCTTACTTGATTCACACGTAGGATGATATCTTTAAATCACTCAGTTGGATTATTACATCCCTACTCAACGATGTAGTTGTAATGTCCATATTACGTAAATGGTTAGAGGATGGGACACCATAATCATATGATTAACCCTATGAATCAACAACCAAGATAAGCAAATTAACGAATAAAATTCAATAAAATAGTATGATTGTTCGAAGTGCTTTAACCCTGGGCTTTACTCCATTGATTGTTTCAAGACTTTAATTTTTGCATTGTTTATTTTATTTTTAATTTTCAAAATTACGAACTCTCTTTTTGTTTACTTTTTCTCAATTGTTAAACTAGAATTGGATAGTCGGCAAAAGCAAGTCCCTGAGAGATCAACACTTGGGCTTTCTTGAAGCCACTTTACTACTTGAATAAGACCATGTACACTTGCACATGCGCTTGGGCACTGTCAATTTTTTGGCACATATTGGGAGAGAGATGATGTTTGTATTGAGTCAAGTATATTTGGTGGAAAATTGGAATAGATGAGTGATATTGTGGTCCTAAAAAAACAAAAGTGATATTTTTAGATAATTTTCCAAACATGAATGACTATTCAGGAATTTACTTGCAGGATTTAGTAGTGTGTTGGTTCTTTTTTCTCATTTGTTTTGATAGTTTCTGTTTGGGCTCATTCTTTTCTGTAATTGTTCTTCTTTTTTTGCAAGCCCCTCCATAAAATGTAAATTATAAAGAATCTGCAGTATAATCATGATGGAGATAGGAAGATAGATTTTGTTGTTTGTTAATTTGTGAATGAGTTTTACATATATATTTAAAATCAAAGGTTTACCATTATTCTTTCTTGCCAATTTCGCAAATTTTATTCTAACCTTTAAATTTTACTTTTAAACCTTCAAATTTGAAGCAAAGTAAAAAGTCAGCTTGGTGTATGAAAAATAAACATTTTATAATCATATAGGAAGGCAACCTATCCAAATATAAGATTTCTATCGGTTGAACACTTATTAGTCACTGTACTTATTAGTCATATGGAGGTAATTTTATCATTGTTATAAAATTTCCCTCTATCTATCCAAGTTTTAAAGTTTTTGTTATCTTAAAATATAGATATTTTTGACACTTTAATATTTTCAACATAAATTATTGTTTGTTCTGGTTTTGGAAAACACATGCAAAAAGAATAGGTCCCACTAAGAGTTGGAAATTTTACTGGATTCAGCATCCAGTGTCCTAACCGCTAGAATATGGGTGTTGCGTCCTAGCGCACACGCAAGTGTATATGATCATTTAAGCAGTAAAGTGACTTTTAAATGCCAAGTATCGATCCCACAGGGACTAATGCTCAGTAAAAATCTAATTCTAGTATTACGATGAAGATTAAACGAGTACAAGAGTAACCAATAATGTTTGAAATTTGAAAATGTAAAGCTACCAAAAACGATGCTATAATATAAATTGTTTGAACAATAATGGGGAGAAATCCCGGTTCAAGGAACTACGAACAATCTTACTTAGCTATGCACTTTCGTTGGTTTAGTTAATTATCTTGGTTGTTGATTCACGGGGTTGATATAATGACTACGATCTTCTGAGCCTCTATTCGTCTATCTAACTTAGCCCACAAATACATCATTGAGAGGGGATGCGAGAACTAAGTTAAACACATTTATATTTCATTTCTTTTATGAACCAAACAAGTCAAATTAGGTATATTCCTATCCTAAACACAAAATCCTAAATTCAATCCCTTGAATACTTAAGATCTCACTCCATACATCCTACGTTATGATCTATTATTTCTTCTTTCGGGGTTACAATAGAAATATAAATTTATCCTAAGGGTCACGAATCCATAGAATAGTAAATACCAGGATATATGAACAACCAATAATGATAATAAGCATAAACCAACTCAAATATAAGCTTAAGTATTCATGTTCTTAGCCTCAACCCTAGATGAGGGTGTTTAGCCACTGTTGGATTTACAATGAATCACAAGATTGAAATTCATGTATAAAAACACCTCACACTTAAAAACACACTTTGTCCCCAAAGTATAATTCAAAACCAAGGATAGAAATACTTTCTGAGTCCTTTAGGCCTTTCTGGCAGCATCTTAATCATTAACGAGGTATGGTGGACCCCACACCCAGTCTCTATCATGCTACTTAGCTTAAGTTTCTGGTACTTACACTTTCCTTCAACCTGTGACCCAAAAAAAACAAAAACTATGTGATATAAAAAAAGGCAAGAAAATAAAAGACCTACCTTAACTTGGGTTACCTCCCAAGCAGTGCCTAATTTAGTGTCGCGGCATGACCCGCTTCACTATTTTGAACTGCATTCCTTCATCTTTTTTCCCTACTCAGAGGCCATTATCTCTCTCTTTTTTGACCTCTTGAGCGCTTCTCTCAATATCTGCATCTTTTTCCAAAATAGCCTTGTCAAGCTCTTCTTTTAGCTTAGCAATTTTGCGCTTATTAGGTGGTTTGGGAGACTCTATGAGATAGTCTGAAGAGGTCATTGGTGGTTTGTATGCCACTACCCCACACTTATCCACTTCCATGATCGTGATCATGCATAAATCTTTATAGTGTAAAGGTGAATTGAGTGGTTTATAAACTTTGAAGACCACCTCTTCGTCATCCAGTGATATGAGAATAATCACGGATGTAGCCTTAAGAGAGTACGTGTTGGATCCAAGACTTGGTATGTTCAATTGAAGAGCAAAAGAGGACCTAATTATGCACCCAAAACAGTCCAAACACTACACTTGGGCTACACTTGATGGGCGCTCATCATTTAAGGGCCTTTTGGTCATTTTTAGCTCCCATTGTGTAATAGCTATATAAGGAACATATTAGCACTTCTCTAATTAGATTATTCATGATTTTGTAAGTCTTGAAATGCAAAGAAACACAAGTCTTCTCCCTTTGGAGGCACAACTAGGACAAGATCTAGTATGAATTTATTAGTGATTGTATTTGCTTGGAAACATCGACGTTTGAGAGGTGGAATCCAATCTTATGTCACGTAAGAGATAGGTGAATTATTTTGTATGGTGTTAAGGGTTTAAGAGTGGAATAAGCTCTTGGGTTCTTAAGATTATACCTTTGTGTAGTCTATCTATCTATCCCTTTTCTTTTATTACAATCTTGTATTGTTTCCTCTTATTTATTGTAAGTCGTGTCGGGCATTGTTCTTGTTATTGTTCATCTTGTGTTGTTATAACTTAGTTTGGTTGGCAGATTTAGTATCATTTGCACCTTGTTATCTTGCTATTCTTGTGTATTGTTGTTGGCCAAAATAGATCTCAAAGGGTCCTCGGGTTCCTCTAACTTTGTGGACTATTTTTGCGTTATTTGGTACCTTCCTTATTTTTTCTTGTATAATTACAAAAAAAACTTGGATATACAAGAAAGTGAACAAAACAGTCCACGAATTGATCCACACCCGAGAGCCCTTTTGAGAAAAAGTCTCGGCTTCAACAACAAATAACAAGAACAACAATATGACAAGAATAACAAGGTGTTTGAACACTAAAATCAGCCACCCAATCTAGATTAGAACACAAGATGAATGACAAAAGAAACAAGAACAATTTTAAGACAACAACAACATACACGGTTTGAATAACAAGAACACAAACTACAAAATTACAATGTAACAAAGGATAGATAGATAGACTACACAAAGGTATAATCTTAAGAACCCAAGAGCCTATTCCACTCTTGGAACCTTAACACAACACACAATGATTCACCTATCTCTTACGTGACACAAGATCAGATTCCACCTCTCAAGCGCCAACATTTCTAAGCAAAATCAAGACAAGTGATTCTACACTTATTCTAGCCCTAGTTTTGGGTTGCCTCCTAAAGAGAAGAGAGGAATTATGTTCTTTGGTATAATCTTAAGAACCCAAGAGCATATTCCACTCTTGGACCCTTAACACTACACACACGAAACACCTAACTCCTACGTTGACACAAAAGGGACTTTACCTCCTCTAAACACCAATGTCTCAAGCCAAAATGCAATACAAGTGTCTCCACACTTAGAAGCCCTAGTTATGGGTGGAGATAGCTTTTCCAAGCCCTACTCTAAAGTGATACACTCTCAAAAGAGAGACTTAGGTGTTACAAATATCTCATGTCTTGACAATAATCAACCCAATGTAAAATGAACCTAAAGAACTACTTATAGCTATTACAAAATAAGGAAAAAATGACTTCCCTGCCCTTAATGAGGGGAAGCTTATGGAGTGTATTTTGGGCACAATGAAGTGAACAACATGCCCTTAATGAAGCTGCCCCAAAATGAAGTGAGCCATTAAGGGTCCGAACCCGTAGAGTCCTCAAGTCTTCAAGGCTCTAACCAACCGTCCACACTCGGGTTTGCTTAATGACATGCTCAAAACGAGCCTTCCTTACATATCCTTGTGCTCTCGGAGTGACCAAGTCTTGAGCCTTTAGGTGTTGGCCTCCAAAGATGTCATCAAAAGCTAAGGCGGCCATTTGACTTGTATCATCCTCCCCTCCTTGAAAAGGATTTGACCTCGAATCCATACCTTGCAAAATAAGAGAAAGGACAAACAAGCACAACTTCCTCATAGCATAAGGTTTAGAGTTAGCACAATACTAAACATCATCATACCAAGGTGGAACACATAAAAAGTGGTACAAAACAGTCCACAAACAAGAATATAACTTGGAACCAACAAGTTGCGGTTCACATAACTTAGTATAAGTGTGTCAAACATGGATGCACGTATATGAGCAACACTCCAAAGAGGCAATGAAACATTTTACCTAGGGTTCTCTAGTAAACACAAACCATCATTAACATCAAAGGGATCACAATTTAAGTCATCATAAATATCAAGTAAGTCATCCCCATAGTTATCAAGCAAGGGTGGTCTGTCATGCAAAGGATCATAATTGACATCATTTTATAAGGAATAGGCACAATTCGAGTTTCCCAAGAAAAAAAGCAAGTCAAGGTCATCTTCACCCGATTGACTATTCCTTTCCAAGACTACACATTCTCTACCCTTAAGAGTACTCTTATCTTCCAAGAAGAGATTTCCATCTTGAGGAGGAGTGTTGTCACACCATAGTGGATTAGCATATAGGATATAGCTTCAATCTATATAATCAATATCACCACTAGGTTCATTAGGAGTGATCATACCATCTTTAAACAAGATATTATGCCTAAAGAGAATGGGATCTATCCCGCGGATAGATTCGGAACCTTAGCTCTCGAAGGGATCATTTTCAAGTTTCATAGTGGTTTTAAACGCATGATTATCCCTATGAGTAAAGAAAACATCATAATCTTTATCAAAGAATAAACTCACGAGTTCACTCCTAGCAATGTCAAGAGTATCACTTTGGGAAAGCTCATGTAACTCCTTTGGCAAACTACCAACTACATCCACTTGTCTATTACTAGCCACATCACAGTATTTTGAGTTTGTAAGAGTGTAAGAGATAGCTTGGTTACCTTGTAGATCACTTGATCTACGGCCTTCATCTTGACGTGGGTCTGGCCAGTCCACTTGCTCCCTTGGAATTCCCATATGATCTAACCTTTCATTTATCACTTTTCATTGACGAGCCATGGCTTCAAGTTTAGCCAAAATACCACTTGTACCGTCATTACCCAAGGTTTAAGAAGTTGAAGCCGTGGGTTCCATTGCAATTTATACCTAAAAATAAACAAACTCACAAAACAAAACAATTAGTTCACAAGATCCTCACCACAGTCTCTCACACTTTGATCATCTCACACTCGGTTTCACAAGTGTTGCAAGTCATGTTGTAGTTCATGATGAGTCGAGGGGTGAGTCTACTCCTTGGACAAAATGAATTATTTGCTTGAAGACTCAAGAAAGTAATGTCTAAACTTGAACCAAGAAATACTAAGATTTAAAAACAATAAAAGCACAAAAATAACTCTACCACAAAGAAATGAATTTAAAACTAATTTACAACTTAGTAGATATTTACTAGTTACCAATTAATATAAGAATCAACAAAATGAAACTAAGAATCAACAACAAAAAACTAAGAATCCAAATTTGAGCCTAAAATTGTCGTGTGAACAGTAAATGTGATGTGGCAGCCACGTATTGGGTGTGGCCTTAACAAATTTTATGTTTTTCCAAAATTAGAAGTCTTGATCAATTTGTAAGTTGAAAATGGTGGGAATTGGTTTGGGGGGAAATATAAGTCTTGAAATCCCTTTTTAAATTCAAAGATTGAATATTTGACATTCATGCACTTTCTCCCTCAAGACAAGGTCCTTAAAACAAGGGAAGTTGTTGAGATATGATTGACAAGTTCTTGAGTGATTGCAAGTCTTTCAAGACAAACAAGGCTTCAACTCTTTTTCTTCACCTTAATAGATCTAGCATTCACTTTATTTTAACAAGACATGAAGGTGTGAAGAGAACTAGAACAACATCAACAACCACATGGCCTAACCAACTCCACAACAACAACAAGACCACCATAATTGGCCAAGATCACAACAACTTTATCACACTGCAATGTTCACAACAAGAATCTCAACAATTCAAGCTCAATTTTTAGATCTAGACTCAAGAGTGATAGAGAAGAAGAAAAATAACAATAGATACAACAAACAAACAAGAGAACACTTAGATATAGACACCACAATTTGGCCAAGACTACGACAACAATAAGTTTACACTTCTCAGCCAAGAACAAGATCTCAAGAACATTTTTTTTAATTTTCTAACAAGCAAGCCCAAGATTGATCTTGTAGGAAAAAGATCAAGCCATTCTTTGATACCAAATGATACAAGAAAAACATAGAAATGCAAGAAAGTGCACAAAATAGTCCAAGAGGGACTGTTTTTGCATTATTTTGTGCCTTCCTCTTCTTGGCCAAGAACAAGATCTCAAGAACACCTTTTTTTTTAATTTTCTAACAAGCAAGCCCAAGATTGATCTTGTAGGAACAAGGTCAAGCCATGCTTTGATACCAAATGATACACAAAAAAAAAAGGAACACACGAAACACGCTCCAAATCAGTCCACTAATCCTAAGGATTCGAGGACCTTTTTGTAGATCACTCTCGAATTCACTACTAATAATAAGAATGCAAGATACAACGGTGTATATAATACCAATACAGCAACAATAACAAGAGGTAAACAAAAATAAGAGGATGAAAAAGATGAAAACAATACACAAGTTTCGGATTCCACAATAACAACAAGATCTCATAGTTACAACAACAAATAAAGAAACAATTACAATAAACAAAAGGGATAGATAGATAGACCAAAGGTTGGTATAATCTTAAGAACCCAAGAGCCTATTCCACTCTTGGACCCTTAACACCACACACAATATTTACCTATCTCCTACATAGATACAAGATCATAATCTACCTCCCAAGAATCAACATTTCCAAGCCATGAGATCAACAAGAGTGATTCCACACTCTTTATGCCTAGTTTCAGTTTTTCCACCAAAAAGAAGAAAGGACTTGTGTTTCTTTATGTCTTATGACTTATAACGTCATGAATAATCTAAATAATGAAACCCTAACATGTTACTTATATAGTTATTACAAAATGGGAGCTAAAATAACCAAAAACCCCTTAAGTGATGGGCGCCCATCAAGTGTATCCCAAGTGTAGTGTTTGGACTATTTTGGGGTCATAATTAGGTCCTCTTTGGCTTTTCAATTAAACACACCAAATTTGGATCAAACACGCACTCGCTATATCTGTGATTATTCTCGTATCATAAAATGATGCAAGAAAAATAAGGAACAAACAAAACACCGTCCAAATCAGTCCACTAATCTTAAGGATTCGAGGACCTTTTTGAAGACCACTCTCGGATTCACTACCAACAATAAGAATATAAGATATAATGGTGTATATAACACCAAAAAAGCAATAATAACAAGAGGTAAACAACAATAAGAGGATGAACAAGATGAATATAATCCACAAGTTTTAGATTCCACAATAACAACAAGATCTCCCGGTTATAACAATAAACAACGAAATGATTACATAAAACAAAAGAGATAGATAGATAAACCAAAGGTTGGTATAATATTAAGAACCAAAGATCCTATTCCACTCTTGGACCCTTAAAACCACACACAACATTCAACTATATCCTACATAGATACAAGATCAGAATCCACCTCCCAAGCATTAACGTTTCCAAGCCATGAGATAAATAAGAGTGATTCCACACTCTCTATGCCTAGTTTTAGTTTTGCCTCCAAAGAGAAGAGAGGACTTGTGTTTCTTTATGTCTTATGACTTACAAAATCATAAGTAATCTAAGTAATGAAACCCTAATATGTTACTTATATAGTTATTTCAAAATGGTAGCTAAAATAACCAAAAAGCCCTTAAGTGATAGGTGCCCATCAAGTGTAGCCCAAGTGTAGTGTTTAGACTATTTTGGGTACATAATTAGATCCTCTTTGGCTCTTAAATTAAACTCACCAAGTCTTGGATCCAACACGCACTCTCTTAAGGCTATATCTTTGATTATTCTCGTATCATCAAATGATACAAGAAAAATAAGGAACACACAAAACACCCTTCAAATTTGTAACACCCCAAGTCAGTACCCTGGATGCTACATAATTCTTACGATCCCAGAGGACCACAAGCTAACCCATCACTGATATCTTTTGTGAGCACTGAATAATAATACTGAAAAATAATACTAAAATAAATGTGGAATTAGGCTAAATTGCCATAAGGTTCAAAAATTTAAATACTGATAAATAACAACATCTGGTAAAAATATCTAAAAACTAAACACTGTCTGAACTGGTCTAGTCTGAAAACCTCTAATTGAACTATCTGAATATGAAGTTGATGGGACAAGACCCCAACTAACTCTGACTACTGATCTACTAATAAACTAGATTACTAAAATAAAACCATACCCTCGATAGATGAGGACTCACTACTAAATATACAACTGCTAACTGGATCTGCCTAAGAGTGGTCAGGAACCTGAGTATTTAAACCTATGATATAAGACATTATAGTGCAAAGAAAGAGTATACGATTAGTATATGGAACGTACTGGTGTGCTAGATGAGGTAAGGCTAAATACAAGGATTCATATGTATGAAAAGTAATTAACTAAATAATCTAGAGTAACTGAATATAGGAGTACATAGATAACTGATACTACTGAAATCACTGAGTATGCAATACTTTGGACATACATAGATATAAACTGTAACTGAGTTTTTTT
The DNA here is from genome assembly GCF_002878395.1 of Capsicum annuum. Lineage (NCBI taxonomy): Eukaryota > Viridiplantae > Streptophyta > Magnoliopsida > Solanales > Solanaceae > Capsicum > Capsicum annuum. The sequence continues at coordinate 122,090,469 of NC_061120.1, forward strand.
GAAGTTGAGTACTGAGTTATGATAACTGAGTAACTAATATCTGAAGTTAATGATAACTAAATTATTGATACTAATTGACTGTGACTAACAGTCCTGATTCTATAGAACTAAACTGAGATCTATATTAAAGACTGAAACTGAAACTGTGCGAGGTAATCATCTAACCGACATGCCCTAAATAAGATAAGATAACTGAGTTGGGGTCCAATCTATAACCCCAATTAAAAGGGTGTTAGCACCATGCCAAGGTAACTAACAACTGCTAAGGAGTCAGTCTTAACTAATGAGTGACCCCTTAGATCAGTTCTAAACTAGTGGGTGATCCCTGAGTATGTCAGTCCTATCTAACGGGTGACATATCATAACCTACGCTGGCTACATAGTTCTGGAACTTAGGGATTACTTCTAGGGACCCAGTCCTAGCTAACGGGTAAGCCCCCATCCCTAGGCTCGCTCGGTGCTGAATCCTACTCCTAACTAAAAGACACTGAACTAATTATACTAAACTAGACTAGACTGATATTGAGTTTACTGAGTTTTCCTGAGTTCTGTAACTGACTGAGTTCTACTGGGTTCTGTAACTGACTACTGATCATGACATGACAAACACTATTTTGTAATTGACACTGGCTCTAGGTAAACAGCTAAATTATCGGGTATTAAATACCCTCAGAACTCGATAGCGTCGAAAGAAAGGCATAGCATAATCTTGAATAACATAATAATTTTCACTTGGTCATAATTCATTCATAGAGGTATTTCATCAAACACTTGTTATGCATCAACTTGTACCTGAATGGAGAATACATGCTATCATGGTTTAATGTCACATAGGCATTTTATCAAACACTTATAGGGAACAAGCTTGAACATATACTAGCATGTCATAATTTTATCATTTAATTCACATGAACATTCTATCAATCACTTGGAGAGCACGACCTAATGCACATATTCATAGATAATATATAAACATGGCAACTATAATGTCCAACTCGCAATTTCATAGGTTTAACATGATATTCATATAATTCCCCCTAAATACTATTCTATTTTTATAAATGTTATCATAATCATGGATTGAAAACCAAATTAACATCATAGATACATTAATCACTTCGTAAATTCAAGGGTTTATCAAGATATTCACATATTCATCACACATGCTATTCAATTTCATGGACTTGCATTTAAATCATGGATTGAAACCCAACTAATATCGTGAACATAAATTCAATCTAATTCAAATATGGAAGTTCATAATTCAATAATCTTATAGTTTTAAAAATGGATTCGTGGACTCTATGTGTAAAAGGAACCCATAGATAAACACCTAACATACCTTAGAAGATTTTTTCTTGAAGGTTCTTGGAGAAAATTCTTAGGCTTGTTCTTGACTTCTTGAACTAAGGTTTTTGCCTCTTTGGAAGAGAATGTTTTATTCTTGAGGAAAACTGAGGAAATAGTGAGATATTTGGTTATTTAGGTTATAAATCCCGTGTTTAGGCTGATTAGGGGTTTTGAGAATTGACCAAACATCCCCTAAAATTAAATAACAGAAATTGAAAATCTCAATTATTTACCCCGGCACGATGCGGTACAATCGCGCCGGCTTACTGGAAAGTGGACATCTGGGAACTAGGCTGATGGCATGATGCGGTGCCATCGCGGTGCCTCACTGGATAGGAAATTGGGCCTTGGAACAATACACCATTATATCGGAGCAATACTGAAAAAGTGACAATTGAGAAATTAGCTGGTGGCGCAACACGGTGGTATTGCATTGGCTCACTGGAAAATTATAATTGGCCGAGAAAAATTATTGTTCTTGTTGTTGTTGTCTTGGATGAGATTGTGGAGTTTAGGTCTAGGAATTTGTTTTGTTTTCTTTATTGTTCAGGTGTTAGTATTGATCTTCACTAACACCTTTGAGTCTAGATCTAAACTTGATCTTATGTTGCTAATGTTGTTGTTGTGAACAAAAAATGGTCGTGAGTTGATGTTGTTGTTCTTGGCCGTGTGGGATTGTTGTGGATTTTGTTGGACGTTAGTTGCCATTTTTGTCATTCTTGAAAGGTTGTTGTAGAGTTCTTGTTGTTCATCACAACCTTCAACTATTGTCAAACGAAAAACAAACACGAAGAAGACTTGGTCGTTTGGTTGGTGATTTTTGTGACAGATTGTTTCTTGGGTGTGTTGATATTGTTGTTGTTCTTAATGGATGTTGTTGTTGTTCTTGATAATCTTCACCACCCTTCACATCTTTTTGAACATAAAGTGTTTATTTGATCTAAAAAAGTGAAGGAACTGGTTGTAGGACTTGTTAGTGAAAGGACTAAGATCACATCCATCAAAGACTTGTCAACCACTTTTCCATGTTTCATGGACCTTGTTTTGTGGGAATAGTACAAGTCAAGTCAAGACTTTTTGTTTGAAAATTGAAAGAGTTTCAAGACTTGTAGTCTTCGTCCATTAACCAAAGTTCACCATTTCAAATTGTAAAGAGATCAAGACTTCAAATTGGTGGATAAAATGGCGTCCAAGACCGTGACCAATAGTGTGCTGCCACGTCATTACTTTTACTGTTCACGCAACATATTTTGAGCTCAAATTTTGATCTACTAGTTTCAATTGTTATTTTCTTGGTTTCGTTTGTTGATTCCAATACTAAGTTGCAAGCTAGTGACCATTTACTAGATTGTAAATTAGTTTTGAACCCGTTCTTTGTGTTAACTTTCCTTTGTGTATTTTAATTCCTTTTAGTCATTATAATACGTCCTTGTGTTTTCCTTACTCTTTAGAGTCATTATCAACGTTGGATTCACCTCTCAACACCTCTCGACGTACAAGCAAGCTTGCAACCTTGTGAGATTGAGTGTGAGGGATCCGAGAGTTAAGAAATAAAAAGAGAGAGTGAGGATATTTTTGTACATCTATTGTGTTTTTTGTTTTGTAGGTAACTCCTTGGCCATAATAGAAACCATTTTGGCCGACCTTGTTGCTATTTCCCAAGAAATAGCTAAGTCAAATACGGGTCTTGAAAAATTAGGCTCGGATATGTCTACTATACTTGAGATGTTGGATCGAGTGGACAGTCGAAGGAACTTTCGTGTTTCTATTTCCAAAAATTTACTCCCAACAATCAGTCCTCCAAGATCACCACCAAATTACATAGACATATCCCAAGCCACCAAATGTCCTCAAACCCGAGACCTAAATAGGTCAAGTCCCCCTCCATTCGAGCAAGTCCAATAAGAAAGACTTGGAAGCCAATTTTCTCCCATCCAAGTTCCACAACTGAAGCTCCGCATTACCAAATTCGTCCTTTCAATCAAAAGTCCACTTCACCAAAGTCGACATATCCATATAAATGAGAATGGTAGAAAGAAACATGAAGTAAATCAAGTCTACTAAAATACGTGTATGATGGTAGGAGACTTGTTTCGGATAAGATTGAAGACAAGACTCAAGATGGAGAGAAAATTGAGGTTCAAAATAAAGATGTTAGCTGAGACTTGTTGTTATTGTGCCCTCGAGTTCTTCATATTTTTGTGGACTATTTTGACTAGTTTTTTTGTGACTTATTTATGGACTATTTTGAGTAGGTTTTGTTTGAAGTGGCCAATTGTATGAGGTGAAGCCATGAATTTAAGGACAATTTCCTCTCAAGATGGAGAGAATAATACAAGAATAATCATGGATATAGCCTTAAGAGAGTGCGTGTGGTATCCAAGACTTGGTGTGTTCAATTGAAGATCCAAATAGGACCTAATTATGCACCCAAAACATTCCAAACACTACACTTGGGCTACACTTGATGGGCGCCCATCACATAAGGTCCTTTTGGTTATTTTTTGCTCCCATTTTGTAATAGCAATATAAGGAACATATTAGCGCTTCTCTAATTATATTATTCATGATGTTGTAAGTCTTGAAACATAAATAAACACAAGTTCTCTCCCTTTGGAGGCACAAAACCAAGACTAGGACAAGATCTAGTATGGATTCATTAGTGATTGTATTTGCTTGGAAGCATCGATGCTTGAGAGGTGGAACCTGATATTATTTCATGTAAGAGATAGGTCAATCATTGTGTATGGTGTTAAGGGTACAAGAGTGGAATAAGATCTTGGGTTATTAAGACTACACCTTTGTGTAGTCTATCTATCTATCCCTTTTCTTTTATTGTAATCTTGTATTTTTTTCTTGTTTATTGTAAGTCGCATGGAGCATTGTTCTTGTTGTGTTTCATTTTGTGTTGTTGTAACTTATTTTGGTTGGCTGATTTGGTGTTATTTGCACCTTGTTATCTTTCCATTCTTGTGTTATTGTTATTAGCTAAAATAGATCTCAAAGGGTCCTCGGGTTCCTCTAACTTTGTGGACTATTTTTGCGTTATTTTGTGCCTTCCTTATTTTTTCTTGTATCATCCAGTCTTGTAGTAAGAATTACCTCTCTAATATCAATTAGTATTCCTCCCATCACCAAGAATAGACGTTCCAGTATGATTGGTATCTTGTCATCTGCATCATATTCAAGAATAATAAAGTCAGCAGGAATGATGAACTTTCCAACCTTAATGAGTACGTATTTAATGATTCCTTCGGGTTGCACTCAGATTTTATCCACTATTTAAAGCATTACAGAGCATGGCCTTGGCTTTACAAACCCAAGAGAATTAAAAATAGATAGGGGCATCAAGTTTATTCTTGCCCTAAAATTACTCCAAGACATACACCACATTGTTATCACCAATTTGTATGGGAAGGGTGAAGCTCCCAGGATCCTTCATCTTTGTTGGAAGCTTTCTCATAACAACTGAAATGCACTCCTCAGTAAGTGCCACTATCTCAATGTCATTCAGCATCATCTTATTAGTCACCACATCCTTTAAGTACTTGGCGTACTTAGGCATACCCTACAAAACATCTAACAATAGAAGGTTAATGTGAAGCTCTTTGAAAGTGTCAAAGAAGTTCTTGAAATAGGCATCCTTTTTATCCTTTATACGCCTTTAAGGGAATGGTGGTGGTGGTATTTCTTGTACCTTCTTAGCTTCTTAGTTCTTGTGAACTTAAACTACCCTAAAATTTCAGCATCTTTGGATGCAACTTGCGTCTTCTCTTCCTACTTTGGAACTAACTCTGCCTGAACCTCCTGATTTTTTCTTGGAGGTCTGCCAATGATATCTCTACCACTTCTCAAGGTGATTGTCATTACCTTCTTCAGATTCTTTATATCACTTGGCAAGGCCCCTGAGGTCTGGTATTTTGAGCTTGAGCTAACTGTCCCAACTGTGTTTCTAAGTTTTTCTAGGCAAGTTGCTAATTTTTTATTTCGAAAACCATTTGTTCTTTATTGGGCAGGATCTTTTTCAATGTTGCTTTGATGTTATTTTGGTTTGCATGTTTGGCTATTCTACTAAAACTCCTGAGTTTGTACCTGATTGTTTCACCATGAATAGTTGGGCTTACTCTTCCACTTGTGATTGTAGGTATTACCATAATTTTTTTTGTGCATTACCCAAAAAATTTACCAACTCTGGATTTGCTCCACATGATTCTGCAAAGTGGCCACTAATACCATAAATCTCACACCAAGATGGGGTCGACTGGACTATACTTATCTGATCCTGAGGTTGTTTCATACCCAACATGTTGAACTACATTATCATTTGATTTTGTGAGGAAAACAGTTGAGCGACCAAAGCTGTGATGCTATCCACCTCTATCATATCTATAGGATTTTTAACCGCACTTCTAGAAATATTGCCATGTCAATCAGGATTACCTTATATAATTTAATTTTGGAGGGTATAAAACTCATCATATATTTTCTCCAAAGCTTGACCACTTGTAGTTGAATCTAACAAAATTTTTATGTTATGATCAAGAGTTTCAACAAAATTATGAGTCAATACCTCATTGGTATGTTGGTGATATAGATAGTCTCGGAGAAGAAATTTGAACCTCTCTCATGCATGATATAAGTTCTCATTTGACATCTACTTAAAAATTAGAATCTCACTCCTTAACCGAGAAGCCTTGACATACGAGAAGAATCAGATGAGAAACTTCTTCACCAGATCATCCCATGTAGTGATGGAGTTTGAAGATTCTACCTTCAACCACCTCTTTTCTTCCCTTAAAAGTAAGAAGGGGAAGAGAGTGAGCCTGATGTAGTCAGTAAGACTCCAGTGGAGGTGAAAGTATAACTTATTTCCAAGAAGTTCTGTAGATAAACTTATGGATATTCATGTAACATTCCCATAAATTTCATACTACTGTGCAAAAACTGCAGCTTGTTTTGTTTGCACTCGAATATACCATTGGTTTTTGGTCTGTAGATGGAGGAGGTAACATTAGTTGTGGGTAGGATTTCCACTTCTCATTCTATTCTATGGGTTGGTTGATATTCAGCCATTAGTGCAGGAATAACTTCTTCCTGCTGAATTTAAGGTATCCGATAGAGAATTACTACTTCTCTTCTCATGTAACTGTTACTCAGGTTCAGGATCTGGGTCAACCAAATCCCTTTCCCTTATCATCTTACTTAAGTTTTAAACCTATACCTACAAATATAGAAGCTAAGATCAAGTTTTTAGCACTTATGAAACCAAATAGCAAAGCTAAAATTAAGACAATTGCAAATTTTCAAGTTCTCCGGTAACGGCGCAAAAAATGTGTTGCATCCTAGTGCACACGCAAGTGTACGTGGTCACCTAAGTAGGAAAGTGGAATTTAAAATCCAATATCGATCCCACAGGGACTAGTGCTAAGCAATGATATAATTTTAGTATTACTATAAAGATTAAACAAGTACAAGAGTAACCAATAACATTTGATATTTGAAAACGTAAAGTAACCGTAAACAACGTAATAATATAAAGTGTTTGAACAATAATGGGGAGAAATCCAGGGTCAACGCACTACAAACAATCTTACTTAGATATACACTTTTGTTGGTTTAGCTAATTATCTTGGTTTTTCATTCACGGGATTGATAACATGACTATGATCTTTTGAGCCTCCAATCATCTATCTAACTTAACCCCACAACTATATCATTGAGTGAGGATGCGAGAACTAAGTTAAATGCATTTATATTTTATCCCGTCTATGAACTAAATAAGGCAAATTAGGTATATTCCTATCCTAAATGCAAATCCTAACTTCAATCCCCTGAACATTTAAGATCTCACGCAATACATTCCACGTTCTAATTTATGGTTCCTACTTCTGGGCTCACAATAAAAATCTAAATTTGTCCTATGGTTCGCGAATTTGTAAAATAGTAAATAGAAGTGTTATATTTGTTTTGATGATGATTAACTGATAACAAGGGACCAGGTCCCTGGGTCTTCGAATTGTTATATCTTATTTTGATGGTGAGCAGTTGACAACAAGGGACTAGGTCCCTGGGTTTTCATGAATCCAGTACAGATGTCACTGTTCTGTTCAGTCTTGTCTTATAGTGTAACAAACTACGCAGGTGAGCTTGTACCCATCAGGACACCTGGCCCAATCATATTTCTACCGTAATCATTATTCTACTATAAAAGGAAAATAATGTTTCTCAATTGGTAAGTTTTTAAAAATCAAAATATAGAAGAGGTAACGAGGCAAAAACTTAACTTTGCAACATTGCTCAAGTTCTTAATTTCTATATGTACTGAAAGAGTGAGTGTTCTTGAGTCAAGTCATGGTCTATAATTTTATTACACCTATTATAAGAGTAATGATTTTTTTGTGTTCTTGAGAGTTCTTAGGTAGAGTTACCTAAGTTAAAATATTGATTAGAGTTAATCAATATTGAAGTAAGTTCTTGGCAGAGTTGTCAAGGTAGGCTTGTAGTAGAGTTTGCACAAATAGGTAGAGCTTAGAGTTAAGTTCAAATCGAGTCTGTAATCAAGAGGTTGATTATAGTTGATTGTTGAGTGCTTATGAAGGCCTTCAGCAAGGAGGTTTCCACATTAAATCCTTGTGTTCTTTAAATTCTTGTAAAGTTTTACCTTCCCTACTACTTGACTGTGTTATTGCCTGTGACTGACTTTAAGGGACCCGGTCCCTCATAGTATGGTGCAACCCCTTGCAAATCAACAATTGGTATTATAGATAGAACACTCTAAAAGGTTAACACCTAGAGTGATTTGGTTATCATGGCTGCTCCACCTAATCAAGAAGATGGACAGTGAGCCGATGGATATAATACTTAATGTTCCTCATGTGCCAGTTAGAGAGGTCAAAGAAGGAGACATAACTAGAATAGTTTTTTAAATTAGGAGAGAGTATGATGATGAAGAAGAAGGAAAGTTGAGAAGAATTACAAGGCTAAGAAACTTCTATTTTATGGCATAGGTCCTGATGAATACAATAGGATTTCTGCCTGTGAAAGTGTTAAGGAAATATAGAATTGCTTGAAGACTGCTCATGAAGGAACCACTGATAAGAAGGATTCAAAAGTTGATATGTTGACTACTTAATATGAATCCTTTACCATGAAAGAAGGAGAAACTATCCAAGAAATACATACCAAATTCACTTCAATCACAAATTAGTTACACTACTTAGCAGAAGTAATTCCTTTGTATAAACAGGTGAGAAAAATTCTAGAGGTTCTTCCTAAGTCTTGGGAAAGCAAAGTAGATGTTATTATTGAAGCAAGAAACCTAAAGAATCTCACTATGGATAGAATCATTGGTAATCTAAAGACCCATTAGCTCAAGAATCAACAAGGACAAGAGAAGAAGGTAGCAAAAAGATAAAAATCTTTGGCTTTGAAGGATACAAAGTTTGATTCAAGTGAGGAAGATACAGATGTTGCCTATTTGGAAAAAAGAATTTCTAGGGTAAGAAAAATGGTTAGTTTCAAAGAAGAGTAAGTAGCAGCAAAAAGGGAGGTATTGTAAAGGTCTGTCACAAATGTGGAAGTCCTGATCATTTCATTAAGGATTGTCCAATGCACAACATGGAATATTAAGAATATATCAAGACTGAAGGTAAGAAAGGAAAGAACATGGACCAGGTCCCTACAAAATCAAGAAGAAAGGGTGCAACTGATTTTGCAGTTAAGCAAGCCTTATCTGTCTTGGGGGATTCTTCAAGTGAATTTGCGGAAAATGGAGAGGATGAAGATGTTTTCATGCTAGTAGTGGAGAATGAGAAAGTGACCTTTTATTCCTTGTTTTCTCTCATGGAAAACACAGAAAATAAAGAGGAAAATGAGGTAATTCTTTCTGACATTAAAGTAAACTTGGAAAACTACTCTGTAAGAAAGATTAAAAAAAAGCTTGCTAATGTGTTGATTGATTCTGTGTGTGAACTGACTATTGAAAAAAATGCTCTGGAAGAGAAATTAGAGAATCAAGAGCTTGAATTAATTACTTTAACTCTTCAGATATCTAAAACAGATGAATAGTTTGCTATGTTGAAACCTAGTATTCTGAGTTTAATGAGTCAACTGGAGGAAGTAAATGATTCTGATGGTAAAGGAAAGAAAAAAGATTTAAAGCTTCAAATTGAAAAATTAAGGGATTTTCAAAAGCACCTTATGACTGCCCTTCATAAGAATGGAGAGTTATAAAGGGACCTAGTCCACATAAGGGAAGAACTTAACAAATTACTAAAATAGACCACATTCTTACAAATCCTTTCTAATCTAACTGGTAAAAGTGTCAATAATGCTAAAGGTCTTGGAGATCGGTACAAGACCCAATCACTTGGGTATCATGAGAAAACTAATTGTGGTATTTCAAACAGGGTCCACAAACCTCTATGTACTCATTATGCAAGAGATGGGCATTTGAAGAAAAACTATCAAAGTTAGCATAGATCTAAAATGAGCAGTGCTAGATATATCCAGTAGAGGAATAGCTATCCTAAGGGTTCCAAACCTTTGAAAAATATGATGAATCTCTTATTACCTAGATGGGGCAAGAAATATTTGATCACACCCTTGTGTTCCTTGTGGGAACTCAAACTCAAGTGGGTTCCCAAATCTAGAAAAAGACTATGTTTGCAGAAAAGTGGAGAGGAATGCAGTCAAAAATGGTTTATGGATAGTAGATGTTCAAAGCATCTTATTAGAAAGATTGATTTTTTATCTCTCCCAAGGCACTTCAAGGTGAAGGTGTCTCAATAGGAAATGATAAAAAAAGGTAGTTTTAATGGTATTAAAAAGACTGGAAAATCACCTAATCAAGAAATAGAAGATGTGTACTTTATGAAAGGGCTCAAGAGTGTTTCTCAAATGTGTGACAAGGGTAATAAGGATAGATTTTCATCTAATGGAAGTATTATGTCAATCTTGAAGCTTGGGAGAGTTACTCTCAAAGCCAAGAGGATCTGATTTAGAGTCTGTGGCTAATGAGGAATTAACTTGCTTAAATATTTAAAGTGAAGATGGTAATTTAGGAGATGTGTAAATTCTTTCTTGTTGAACAAGCTGATTTCAAAAGACCTGGACCGTGGGATGCCAAAGCTAAAATTTCTAATCAATTAGGGTGGGAATACTTGTTTTAAAGAAAAAACAAACCAAGTCTTCCATTAAGCTAACTTATAAGATTGTTGAATTCAAATCTGACATAGAACAGAATCTGGGAACTCTATATGTTGAATAGAATATGTGTGTGGTACTAATGAGTCAGGAAAGATGGTGAATCTAGGTGATGATGAAGATTCATAATTTAAAGAACTCATTCTTGCTCAAAGAGATGATACTGCCAAAGATGATGGTCAAAGGACTCAATGATACAGATGAAGATGATGAAAGTGATGCTAATTCAAATCTCAGTCATAAACCCCTACTTAAGCTAAAAGAATATCGAGAAGGGTCCAGTCTAGTTCTTCAGGGACCTAATCCCTATAAAACTTATCTCAGAAGGTCAAACTGAAGGCAAAAATCTTCTCATCTACTTGATAATCTGACTACACCTTTGGAATCTAGAGTCCAAACAAAAGCTCAAGCAAGAAATTCCATGGCATTCTCAGCATTCCTATCCCAAAGTGATCCCAAAAAAATATAAAAGTGGTTTTGAAAAATGTTGACTGGTTTAATGGAATGCAAAAGAAACCTTGGTAATTTAAAGGATGTTAAGTCTGGGACCTGACCTATTTTTAGAATAATTTCTGGAATAAAATAGTGTATTGAAATAAATAAGTTAAGGCTTGGATTGATCAAGTTAACCTGACCTACTAGATGAATCAGTTCTTCTCTACAAAATTGGTTATGATCAAGATACAGGTATCCTTGGTAAAGTGGGTACATATTGGTCTAACTCAGTACTATACCTTTGTAGGTATACATCCATGGGAACATTTTTGGAGGAAAATAGTTGAGGAAACCATAAATAAAGAATTCACTCAAGAAAGAGAGGGACCTGATCCCTTTTCTCAAGTTAGTACCAATAGAATATGCTTTAAAAAACATAAAATATTATCTTAAAAGCCATATGTCTTTCCTTATCTGAACAACATTTGACAATTCATAGCAAATATGAAGAGTCGCACCCATTGTAGTTAGACGTGTCAGTTTAAAAAAAGAACCTTTTAAATGTCAAAAAATTAGCCCCCCCCCCTTAGTTACAAAATCAAATCTTTTTTATTTCATTCACCTCCTAATTAACTCAGATCATCCTTTTCAATTGTTCTCATCTCTAAAAAGAACTGGTCCTTTTCTTTCTCTCTCACAAAGCTTGGAAATTATAGACTTTCCCACATTCTCAACTCTCATTAGAGATCCAAAAATTGTTAAATTCCTAGAAAATTAGTCTGAAAAACCCTAAATCAAAATCTCTGATCCATTACCACCCAGATCCATAGAAAAAGTCACCTTAAGTCCTCAATAAGAACCTGTGTTAACTCTACCCACTAAGTCCTTTCCAGAAACTCCAGAACCCCCAATTAAGTTTGTCCCTATTGAAACTTCCTCAACTATTGAAATTTTAGCTGATTCAACCAGTGTAGAGGATTTGAATCAAGGTTTTGGTTCACCAACTAAATAAGAAGATATTCAATCTAAAGTTCTTCTTTTCTTAGAAGAACCAAAATCACCTGAAGATTCTTAAATCCCTATTTTCTCTTAAAAAACTTCTAGGTACCTGGTTCCCTACTCCCGTGGATTCAAACCCTATTTTTGCTCAACTATTTGATGAAGAAATGCCTGTAAAGAGGTTTGACATTTCCAGTAGTGAGAATTGGGTAGTTGAAACTTGTTTCTACTTGCAAATAACCTGAAGGGAAGCTCATTTAGTATAGAATAACAAGTAGTGGGTGAAAAGGGCGATATGACAAAGGATAGAGAATTTATGTGCTCTCCAAATGGGGAGAAGGAGGAAGATAAAGATGATCTACCTCTAAGGTGGTCTATAATGAAACAAAGGTAAAGCAACGGCAACGAGAGGGTGGTTAATACCGGTGTAAAGGTTGCTAGATTATATTCTACTAAAGGAATTGAAGAGAAGTTGTTAATGAATGCTATGATGGCTAGCAAGTCTTCCACTGCTAAGACAAGAAGACTAAAGAAAGTTATTATGGACATCGATCCTAATGTTGTTATTACAACTGAGAAAAGAAGAAAAGAAATTTATGTTGTAAGAAGGACCGAGTCCTTAAGTTCGCCCTACTAGAAGCAAAAAGAAACACATTGTTGTTAAGAAGAAAAAAGTCTCTGAGGGACCTGGTCCCAAGAAAATAAAATTTGTTGACAAAAAGAAGCCAAGCAGTGATTCCAAAAGAAGAAAAAAAGAAAAAGAAAAGAAGTCAGCATCAAGAGAAGTAAGAAATGTGATTTTGAAACCTCAGATGGTATTGTCTGGTAGAATGTTTGATCCCATGATTTATGAGAAATGTGGAATGACAAAGTTGGTTGAGTATGTAAGGCACTAGGGATGGTTACATCTCTTAAAGGAACTAGCTCCATGGTTTTTAAAAATTAAGAGAATTTTACTATTCAATGGATTTGTCGAAAGATGAGTTAAGCCTGACTATGCAGGTACAAGGAAAGGAAATAAAACTAGATAAAGAGGCACTGGAAAAAATTCTATACGTGCCTATTATGGGTTTAAGGATTTTTGTAAAACAACAGGCCTCAACTGAGCTCAAGATTAATGCTTCTAAAGTAGGAGGAACTTCAATAGCTAGTGTTGGGAAGAAATTCCACACAAGTGAGTTCCAGTTAGTTTTGAATTTGTGAATAAAGTCCTTTTGCCCAGGTTGGAGAAAAGGATCATTACTTCTGCTATTGAACTATTTCTAATAGAATGTTTGAGTAAGTTTAAGTTGATAAATTTGCCTGCTCTTATGATAAAACACATGAATAAGGTGATCCATAAGAAAGAAGGGATACATGGGATGCCTTATGAGTACTTCTTGAACAAGATCTTTGAATACATTGGAGTGGTTGGGACTAAAGGGACTCCTAGAACAGTCAAACAATATATCAGTCTGACAACATTAGTGAAAATTGAATGCATAGAAGGAAAATGGGAATTGTATCCCAAGTGTCACAACTTTTGGCTGCTTAGGAAAATTTAAGCATACAAATAAAGGATATAAAGATTAAGTTAGCTGCTAAGTATGTTGAGATAGTGCACTTAAAGATACAGAATCAGATGCTATCCTCAAAGAGATCTGGTGCCACTGAGGAACTTGCAACAGAAAATACAAAGCTCCAGGCCTAGGTTGCAAAACTTATTGGTGAGGTTAAAGCTTCATGTTAGTGTTTCCCCAGAGGCCATGAGTTAACCATCTCGTGTTTATTTGTTTCCTGGTGTACTATTAATACTTTTAAATAATGTTAAAACGCCTCAAATTTTGGCCCTTGAAAATTCTTGAGCTTTGGGCTCACTGCCTTGGTCACAACTCGTACTGATGAGTCATGAGATATGGTTATGGGTTGTAGGACCCTGGTTGTAACCAAATCAAAAACTTAGTGTCAAGGTTCTTCTCTGATTATGAATGGCTCATTATGAGCCGTGAGGATATGTTACGAGTGATAGGTTCAAATCATAGGATGTCCAGTATTTAATTTATTTGGGTTCTATATTGCTCATGACTAGACCTTACGAGTCATAAAATCTCATTATGAGTGGGTTAGAGGAGTGGTAAGATGGGAAATGTATGGGGGTCCTAGTCACTGTCTTAGTTACGACTCTTAGTCACGAGTCGTAATGTATGGGTATGAGTCAAGGAGTTAACTTGTAACCAAAGATGACTTTTTCCAGCTCTTAAGTTGAGGGCATTCTGGATATTTCCCCTCTTGTACAACTTAAAACCAACATATTATAAATTTTTTAGGTAGTCATTAGCTATCATAAGAATATCAAATAACCTCTCAGAACACTCCTAAATCATCAAGGTCAAGAACACTTAAGGCTTTCATCAATCTAATCAATTGGGGCTTTCTAGGGTGATTTCTCTCTGTACTTCTTAGTGATTAAGTTATGTAACCTTCCCTTATTGTTAATTTTTCAAAAGCATGTGATTTAAAGTATTGTTCATATAATTATTGGTTAGTTTTGAAAACAAAGGTTTGGGGTTTTTAATGTCATGAATTAAATAATGTTTCTCATGGTTTGTATATATGTTTTTCATGCTTTTCATATAGTTTTGAACTTGTGGGTGCATGGGTATGGTGAACGAACTATGGGATTGTGATTTACCCAACCTGATACTTTTGAAGTGGTTATGACCCCAACCCCATAATATGAAATTATTCTTGAGTATAAAAACTGTAGGGATTTGTAAAAATTGAACTAGTCTTGAACTATTGCATGATATAAAGAAGTATTTGAAATACAATGGTATGATTTAATAAACAAAAGGAGTTGGTGTTCCCTAATGTATATTAATGAACAAAGGGAGTTGTTCTCCCCAAGTAAATGGGAACTTTTTGGCATGTTGTTGTACCTAGCAAGTGTAGTTGGTATGATGATACCAACAATGTATGCCTAAAAAGTATATTACAGTTTATTGAATGGAAATGTGTGATAATTATTTTAATTGGGCTCTAATAAGGGTTGTGTAGCTGAGTCGTGAAACTGGAGGTTCGAGTGATCAATACTAGAAATCGAATTTGTTGATGCAGGGGTCAAAGTAACCAGGGATATTTGAGTCCCCCTTTATTATTTTTTCATGGTTAGAGAGGTTCGAGTCCCCCATAAATCGATATGAAACTGGGTGCTTAAGTCACCTTGGTATATATTAGAGAGTTCAAGTCCCCCCATGTAAATATATGACATTATTCTCCAATTTGTGTGGCTACACGTACTAGGGCTCAACCAGGGAATAGGAGTTGGGGCCCATATAGCTCGTAGGTACTATTATATAATGGTCGAGCTACACAATCCAGGCTAAGGTTTTGAAAAGCATGTTAAGCCTTATTCCCTATCCTAGTATTTGATATATATGTGTGTGTGTGTGTGCATGCATGTATCTAAACATTTGCATTATTTTTGAATGATTTTATATATGGGTGTGTAGCGTGGCACACCTTTAAGGGAGAGGCTACGAGATATTAGGAATGTTTCCCTTTCTTGTTGTTTTATATTAAGATATAGAGTCTAAGGTCTTGAGTCTCTCTAATTCCCATTTGTTCTCCTTTCAGATCATGCCTCCCAAATGTTCTGAAGCTCATGAAAACTCCTCTGTCCCACTTGAGGACAATTCTGATGGGACACGGCCTTCTTGTAGGGGACAGACTCGATCTAGGAGTCCAGTTCCTAATTTCCCTGCTGGAGTTCAACTGGTCCTCTCTTGTCCTCCTCGAGCTCTTTAGGCTGATGTGTTGAATGCAAAATTATTTTAGTCCATTCTTATGTTGGTTCAGTTGGTATCTTTTTATTCTAATCGTAAGCTTTTGTTACTCCATCTTTTAAGGCAACAAGGGTTTCCCAGTTTATGAGGTTGAGCACTTCTGTGCTCACTGGTGTTAAGGTTGAGGGGGATCCTCAAGGTTTTATTATGAGATGGAGAAGATCTTCTGTGTTATGCATGCTACTAATATGGAGGGTGTAGAATTTGTCGCCTATCAACTGAAGGATGTATAAAACCAATGGTATGAAGAATGGAAATAGTCTAGGGGATATAATGCAAAATCAACACTGTGGGATGAGTTATCTAGTACTTTTCTGGACAGCTTTCCTCAGGAGTTGAGGGAGGTAAAAGTGGAAGAATTTCTTAATCTGAAGCAAGGTAGGATTGTAACACCCCGTATTCAAGTACATATATTGGCGTATTCAAGTACGTGTATTGGTCTTATTTATATGGAATTAATTTTATTTTATTTTATTTATACCGGAATTTGCCCGTCGATGGTTCCATACGAAGGTTATTGAATAAGATTTTCAATGATATAAAGATTTCCAAAAACGGATAGGTTTCGGATATAATCGAGCACGTTCGAAACTATAAAACGGTGGCTGGGATATTGGGAATAGTAAATGTGCAGGAAAATTTCCTGCACACAAACTACTGAGGTCAGCCATTTTTTTGGGTCAACTTTTAACGATCATAACTCCCTTAATATAATGAAATGGGAGATATGCCACCTATGAAAAGAAATATCTTTGAGTCTTCTTTCCAATGCAATTGGTTTCATCCAAATCCGACATCTGAGTAATGAGTTATACTCGTTTTACTTCAGCCTCTCAAAACAGATTTTTAGGGTCAACTTTAAACGATCATAACTCCTTGTACAGGACGAAATGGGTGTCCTACTTTATATTAAATGAAATCCCTTTGAATTATCTTTCCAACGATACCAATTTCACCCAAATCCGATATCGGAGCAAAGAGTTATGGTCGATTTACTTTAGCCTACCAAAACAGTCCACCATGGACAGATTCGGATTTACTTAAATTTTAAGGGAAATATGGTCATTTTCCATCACCTCATGGACGAAAATTGGTCATTATATACATATACTTAGCCTCATATCCATCATTTATCATCCAAATTATTGAAGAATAAGAAACCCTAGCCTAAGTTCAACTCCAATTATCTTGTGATTCAACCGTAGAAAATCCAAATTGATTCTGT
>NC_061120.1:122110505-122139396 GCF_002878395.1 Capsicum annuum
CATACAGCTATTGTTGGTGAGCTCCAGTTTGCTTCGGAGCTTTCCGAATCGGTCCCTTATGTTTTGTTATTGTACAGGAGTCATGTGTAGGCGGGGGTTTGTCTCGACCCTAGTTATGTCATGTATATCCTAGAGGCTTTGTAGACATAAGGAAGGGTAAAGTCATGGAAGTTTATATAGTGATGTTATATTTGTATATGTGGTGGCCCCGACAGCCAAGTAGTATATATATATATATATATGTGCGTGTTGTGATGATACAGGTAATTAGACCCTTCTATATGCAATGAAGTGCTGTCCAAATTTTTGGTGACATGTAAGTGAAAGTACAGGTATTTGAACGGGTACTCCCGGGCCTTCTTGGCTTCGGGTGCCAGTCCGGCCCGATAGGATTTTGGGGTGTGACAAGGATAATGATCAAGGAGTAAACAATAAAACTCCATCATTTGTCCTGTTCTGCTCCTGAGTTAGTGTCTAGCATAAGGGATAGAATGAGGAAATTTGCTTCTGGGTTGTCTCGTGATTTGATTCTAGAGAGTAAGGTTGCCTTGTTGATCAAGGATATGGACATCTACATATTAGTTATGTATATACAGTAGGTTGAGAAAGAAAAGAAAAAGCAAGTAGAGATAGATGAAAGGCCAAAATAAGAAGTTTAAATTGTTTTATTAGGTTGGAGGTCAACAGCGGAATTATAGAAATGGTGGAAAGCGGTCTAAGAAGAAGTGAGGAAGTTCTAGTTCCTACTCTATGCTAGTGCTCTTTATCTGAAGTCGTCGGGTGATTGTCATTCTCAATATTATAGTGGATTTAGGGCACCTAATCTTAGGCTGGTGGGGTCTGCTCCGTTATCTTCTTCTTGTAGATTCTGCGGGCATGTGCATCATAGATTTTATGAAGAAGAGAGGAACAAGTGTTTTAAATATGGTCAGATTGGTTATTTATAGAGGAATTGCTCTTCTAAGGTTGCTTCAGGGGAAAACAAGATTCTTGTTGCCGCTTTATCAACTCTGGAGACAAAAGGTGGTGCTTTTACTTCTGGTACTGGCACTGGCCAAAATTGCTTATATGTTTTTGCTACCCTCTAGGACTCTAAGACATCTCCTAATGTTGTCACTGGTTTGTTACGACTCGATTTTTGTGATGTGTATTACTTGCTTGATTTGGGGTCTACTCTTTCTTATGTAACCCCATTTGTGGCTGTGCATTTGGTTTTGGTCCCAAGTGTATCCCCGATCCCTTTTTTGTTTCAGCCCTAATGGGTGACTCTGTGATTGCGTAAAGAGTCTATAGGGGTTGTGTGGTATTTTTTGGTGGTAGAGAAACTCTGGTAGATCTGATAGAGTTAGACATGATGAATTTTGATGTCATATTAGGGATGGATTGGTTGTATTCGTGATATGCCACCTTAATTGTCAAACCCATAAGGTCATATTAATCTCCCTAATGAGCCGGTCATTGAGTGTGAAGGGGGTTCTCTAGTGCCTAAGGGGAGGTTTATACCATATCTTAGAGCCCAGAAGTTGATTTCAAAGTGATGTCTTTATCATTTGGTTTGGGTTAAAGATTTACACTCGAAGGGACCTTCATTGACATCCGTTCTTGAGGTTTTTTCTGATGTTTGTCCTGGTGTTCCTCCTAATAGGGATATTGATTTTGGGATTGACCTAATTCTAGACACTCTTCTTATCTCTATCCCTCCTTATAGAATGTCTCTAACTAAGTTAAAGGACTTAAGGAGTAGTTGAAAGACTTTCTTAACAAGGGTTTTATCTATCCTAGTGTGTCTCTATGGGGTTCTCCTATTTTGTTTGTGTGTAAGAATGATGCTTCCTTTTGAATGTACATCAATTACATTCAGTTGAAAAAGGCTACGGTAAAGAATAAGTATCCTCTTCCTCAGATTGATGATCTGTTTGACCAGCTCTAGGGTGCTAGGTGTTTCTCTAAGATTGATCTTAGGTTCAATTATCATCAGCTAAAGATTAGGGAAGCGGATATCCCTAAGACTTCCTTCCAAATGTGGCATGGCCATTATGAGTTCTTAGTCATGTATCTTGGTTTGATTAATGCCCCAGAGTCATTTATGGACTTGATGAATAGGATCTTCCATCAATTTCTATATTTGTTCGTTATCGTGTTTATAGATTATATTCTGGTGTATTCCAAGAGCGAGTGGATTATGCCGATCACCTCTATATCATGTTGTAAAGTTTGTTATCATTTTTGAAGTAAAATTTCTAGTTGAAAACTATTACTTTTCTGGGTTATGTCTTTTCTAGTAAAGTTATCATAGTGGATCCGCAGAAAGTTGTAATGGTTAAGAAGTGGCCTAGGCCCACAACTCCAACTGATATTTGGAACTTCTTGGGTTTAGTCGGTTACAATAGGAGATTTGTGAAGAGTTTTTCGACTATGGCTGCCCCACTAACTAAGTTGACCTAGAAAAAGGTGAAGTTTTTATGGTCTAACGCTTGTTAGGATAGTTTCAAAAAGCTAAAAGACAAGTTGACTTCTGCTCCAGTTTTGACTCTGCTTAAAGGCACCGATTGTTTGGTTGTCTATTGTTATGTGTCTCGTGGGAGACTTGGTTGTGTGTTGATACAGCATGGTAGGGTGGTAGCCTATTCTTCTCGGCAGTTGAAAGTTCACTAGAAGAATTACCAGACTCATGACTTGGAGTTGTTAGCTGTGGTATTCACATTAAAGAACTAGCGTCACTATTTCTATGGAGTCCATGTAGATATCTTTTCTGATCACAAAAGCCTGCAGTATGTGTTCACCTAGAAGGAGTTCAATCTCAGGCAAAGGAGGTGGCTTGAGTTGCTGAAAGATTATGACATGAGTCTCCATTACCACTAGGTAAAGCTAATGTAGTTGTTAATACTCTTAGTAGGTTATCCATAGGAAGTCTAGCTCACATAGATGAGGATAAGTGGGAATTGGTGAAGGATATTCACTATTTAGCTAACCTTGGAGTTTGTCCCTTGTACTCTAAGGATGGTGGTGTGTTTATGCAAGAGGTGGTAAAGCCATCCCTTGTTGCTGAGATAAGGAAAAAGCAAGTACTGGATCGTGTCTTAATGAAGATTAAAGGAGATGTGGGTTAACAAATGGTTGTAGCTTTTGAGATTGGTGGCGATGGTATCTTAAGGTACCAAGGCAGATTATGTGTTCCCGATATAGATGGGTTGAGATAGAGGATCTTGGTTGAGGTTCATGAGTCGCGTTATGTCATTCATCCTAGTTCAAAAAAGATGAATCATGATCTTAAGGATATTTACTAGTGGAATAATATAAAGTGAGATGTCGCCAGTTTTGTGGCTAAATTCTTGGTGTGTCAAATAAAGGTTGAGCACTTGAGGCCCGGTAGGTTGACTCAAGAGATTGACTTTCTTGTGTAGAAGTGGGAAGTGATTAGTATAGATTTTATTGTCGGTCTTCCCTGGTCTCAAAATCATGGATAGAATAACTAAGTCTGCTCACTTCTTACAAGTGAGGACTAATTATTCGGCAAAGGATTATGCAAAGTTGTTCCCTCAAGAAGTTGAATGGGGCACCTATTTCTATCATATCAGATCATGGTACTCAGTTCTCATTACATTTTTGGCATTCATTTCAGAGAGGTTTAGGAACTACGGTGAGACTTAGTAGTGTATTTCATCCACAGACAGATGGCCAGGCAGAAAGGACAATTCAGGTCTTGGAAAATATTCTTCGAGCTTACGTGATTGACTATGGTGGTGGTTGGGTCGAATATTTGCCTCTCATAGAGTTTATGTATCATAATATTTATCACTCTAGCATTGGTATGGCTCCTTCTGAGGCGTTTTAAGGTAGAATGTGTTGTTCTCCTATTAGATGGTTCAAGGTTGGTGAGGCAGAGATATTTGGTCGGGATTTAGTTCATAAGTGACGGAGAAGGTGAAGGTGATTCAAGATTGACTTAAAGCTGGCCAAAGTCTCCAAAAGTCCTATGTGTATGTGAGGCTTAAAGAGTTAGAGTTTGAGGTTGGCAATTGGGTGTTCTTGAAGGTATCTCCTATGAAGGGAGTAATGCGGTTTGGGAAGAAGAGAAAGCTCAGTCACCGGTTTATTATCCCATACTTGGTTTTAAAGAGGGTTGGCAAGGTTGCGTATAAGTTGGATTTGCTTCCTAGTTTAAGCTCTATTCATATAATGTTTCATGTTTTGATGTTGAGGAAGTGTGTGGGTGATCCGTCGCTGATTGTGCCTATCAAGTATATTGATATTGAGGATTCCTTGTCTTATGAGGAAGTCCCGGTTGAAACCTTAGATCAGTAAGTTTGTCAATTGCAGACGAAGGAAGTAGCATCGGTAAAGGTTCTATGTAGGAACCACAAGGTTGAAGAGGCTACTTGAGAAGCCAAAAAGGACATAAAGTCCAAGTATCCATTCTTGTTTCCCGCTTTGTACGATCGTGCGTAAGCTATGTGTTATTCTTAACATCTTTATTTTCTGACTTTGTTAAAGAAAAGGGTGATTTCCTTGGCATCTTTATTTTCTCAGTTTGTTAAAGGTAAGAGCAGGGAAATATATAGTCAAATCGTGCTAGCAATTGCCTTGTCCCATCATTCGAGGATGAATGATCCAAGTGGGGGAGAATGTAACTCTCCAGATTTTGGCCCTTGAAAATTCTTAAGCTTTGGGCTCACTGCCTTGGTCTTGACTCATCATGACTCATGAGATGTGGTTATGGATAGTAGGACCCTGGTCGTAACCAAATCAAAAACTTTGTGGCAAGGTTCTTCTCTGAGTACGAGTGGATCACTATGAGCCATTATGATATGTTACGAGTTGAAAGTTCAAATCGTAGGATGTCCAGTATTTAATTTATTTGGGTTTTGTGTTGCTCACGAGTAGACCTTATGAGTCGTAAGATCTCATTATAAGTGGGTTAGTGGACTCATTAGTGGGGTAGTATATGGGGGTCCTAGTCACTGTCGTGGTTACGACTCGTGGTTACGAGTTGTAATGTGTGGGATTGACTCGTGACCAAAGGCGGCTTTTTCCAGCTTTTAAATTGAGGGCATTCTAGATATTTCCAATCTTGTCCAACTTAAAACCCACATCTTATAACTTCTTTAGGTCATCATTATCTATCATAAACACGTCAAATACCTCTCAGAACACTCCCAAATCCTCAAGCTAATCAATTAAGACTTTCAATGCTGATTTCTCTCCGTACTTCTTGGTGATTAAGGCATGTTACACTTCCTTCATTGTTAATTTGCAAAAACATGTGATTTAAAGTATTGTTCATAAGATTATTGTTCATAAAACATTAGCTTGGACTGTGTAGCATAACCATCATAATATTACCCATGAGCTATATGGGGCCCATCTCTCTCTCCCTGGTCGGTCCCTAATGCCTATAGCCGTGCAAACTGGAGAATAATCATAATAGACATGCATAGGGGAATAGAACCTCCCAGTCATATATCAAGGATGACATAATCACCCGATCATAAATTAAGGGTGATTCGAACACCCGGTTATTTCGCCTTATGCAGGGAAATTGATTACAAGTCTCCACTTCCAAAGAAACAAACTATCAAAACCTTGCAATAAAGAAACCTATATTTTCTTTGTCATGAGAATTTTATCCCAGGTCATCAATGTAAGGATAAAGTAGTCAATACTATGGAAGGGGAAGAAGAATTTGTGGAGGCTTCTGATGCAAAATTAACCAACGAAGTATTGGAGAAAAAAGATGAACAAGGGGCAACGTCCTTGAACATGGTTTTCGGTTTGCACAATCCGGCCAACACTGTCTGAATTGAAGGCTTAGTCAAAAAATAGCCTGTAACCATGTTGATTGATAATGGGTCAACCCATAATTTTATGGATCCTCAAATCATTAGCAATTGCAATAAAAGATAAGTCCATTGGGCCAGAATATGTGGGTGAGAGCTGCCAATGAACATGAAATATTGTGCATTCATAATGCCCAATTTTTTCATGGAAAATAAATGACGAAGTGTTTTTGTTTGACTTGTAATTATTAAGAACTAGAGCTAGTGATCTGATCCTCAGAATGGATTGGATTGATACTGTCGCGCCTATGGTGTTGCATACCAAGGCCCACAATATTTCTTTCTATAAAAATGATAAGTTGGCCAAACTTTTTGGTTGTGGAACAGTCAGAATTATAGAGGCAAAGGAATCTATGTCCATAAAGAAATTATTGGACATAGGTTAATATGTACTCACAGGAAAGTTGACGACCATCAAACCCCAACAAGATCGGACCCTAACTGGCATAATTCAACCCTTGATCCAAGAATATTTAGACCTTTTCCAAGAACCCAAAAGGCTGCCACCAACAAGATCGTGTGTCCAAGCCATCAACTTGTTACCAGGGTCCAAACCTGTTAATTAAAGGCCCTACCACTATTCCTATAAGAAAAAAATGCCATCAAAAAATAGTGGCAGAGATGATAAATCCCATATTATCACGACAAACACGTCCCTTTTCATCCACAGTTATCTTAGTTAAGAAAAAAGACTCTTCTTGGAGATTTTATGTAGATTATTGAAGGCTCGACGAGATTAACATCAAAAATAAAGATCCTATTCTGGTGGTTGAGGGCTTGTTAGACAAAATACATGGAGTACAAATTGCATTCAAAATTGGACTTAAGGTCGGGTTATCATCAAATACGAATGCGCCAAGGAGATAAGTTTATGATTGCACCCAAGACACACCATCGCCTTTGGGAGTTCAAGTTTATATTTTTTGGGTTGGCTAATGCTCTGGAAACCTTCTAAGACTTAACGCATACCATTTTCAGTACTTATTTGTGGAAGTTTGTACTTGTTTTCTTTGACAATATCTTAATCTATAACATGAGTATGAAGGATCATATCAAGCATTTACCAGTGGTGTTTAAAGTGTTAAAGGGACACAAATTGTATGCTAAGCAGTCCAAGTGTAGTTTTTCCCAATAATAAGTGGAATACTTAGGCCATATCATATAGGGCCAAGGTGTAAGTACGAATTACACTAAGGTAGAAGCTATGGTAAATTTGGATTCTCAAAAGACATAAGGAATTATGGAGATTCCTAGGCCCAACGGGTTTTTATTGCAGATTCATCCATCACTTTGCTCTAATCAGTAAACCTCTAACTTTATTGCTAAAAAGGGGGCTTTTCATTAGAGTGATGAAGCAGTGGTGGCATTTGAAAGGCTCAAGCAGGCAATGTTAAGGGCCATCCATCTTTGCATAACTATATTTTAATAGACTTTTTATGGTTGAGGTAGATGCTAGTGGAATAGGGGTGAGAGCACTTTTAATGCAAAATCACAAGGCAATAGCCTTTTTGAGTTAGGAACTACGTACCAAGCATATGGACAATCAACCTACGAATAAAATGGTGATTGTCCTCTTACTAGCCATAGAGAAATAGAGAAATTACTTGCAACCCAACCATTTCTTAATCAAAATCGACCTCTTCAACATCAAATTCTATTGAGACTAACATATAACAATAGCCTTTCAACATAAATGAATTTCTAAGCTTATGGGGTTGAGTTATCGATATAATTTAAAAAGAGAAGAAAGAATATGGTGGCAGATGTTTTGTCTCGAAGATTTAAACCTAAAGATGAATACTTGGGGTTGACTATTATATTACCCAAGTGGACTCAAGAAGTGTTAAACGATACACAAGAGATACGTAAATTCAAAAGGTAATTACTAAACTGAGCATCGATTCCCAATTCATTCCAAACACAAGTCTGTTAGAAGGGATTATGGGAGTAGCTTGGAAGGTATGTGTAGATAGCAATGGTGAATTGAGAGAGAATTTAGTATAGAAAATGCAATATACTACTTGGGGAGGTTATTTGGGTATCATGGAACTCAACAAACGCTACACGTTGTATTCTATTTGCTAGGATTACTCAAAGAAGTGAAAGAATGGGTAAAAGCTTACGATGTCTGCCAAAGGAATAAGGTAGAAAGTGTTCCTTATCTCAGATTGTTACAACCATTACTAATTCTTGCTCATGCCTGGGAGCATGTGACGATAGACTTTATCGAAGGATTGCTGATATCTCATAGGAATAGGTGGGGATTGATAAATACATGTTGTATGCATATCTATTTACCCTGAATCACCCTTCACGTCACAAGTATCTCAAGCATTCTTGGACAATATATGCAAACTACATAGGACATCAAGTTCAGTTCTTTTTCTGTCATGATCCAAACCAGGTCCTGGTCGTGATGAGTATCAAAATCCCATATGGATCAGAGATCGCCCCCTTCACTTAACCTAGTCAGCTCACAACCTAATGTGTCAGATAAATCCCGAACATATAACAAGATAGTGTAAACTAACACTAATATTTAATCATGAAATGTCTAAACCAATCACTAGTAACTGGACAGCCGTCCGTCACCAAGCCAATCCACCAAAAGAACACACCCCAGTCCATAATAATCCAACAAAGCCCCTATAAATTTGAAGTCAAAAAAATGTCGAGACATGCCCCCCGACAGTAGCCAAAAACAAAGTCTAAACAAAGTCTAAGACATAGAATATAAACACCATGAAATGATGCCTTCCGAAATATAGAACCTCACTACTTCAATGTCAACTCACGAACCACTCGAACACCTAATCACTTCACAGGAAAAGTAGAAAAAGTTTCAGTACCTATATCTCATGGGGATACAACATCCAGAGATGGTTAGCAGTTGGAGTGCTAGCATGTAACTCAGGGATAGAGGATTAAAACAATGCCATTATTCAAAACCAATTCAAATAACTATATGCAATCACATATATACGTATATATCATGTTAGAATCGGAAACAAGGCTTAGCATCTGTTTAAAATCATTAACCAAGGTTATGTACCACAAACGTTATATAACAAGGCACCCATGGGCTATATGGGCCCAAAAATCCCCTAGCTGGAAGGGCCCTATGTGTAGCCACACGAACTAGAGAATATCCATATCAGTATATCGAACCACCCAGCACAATTAAGGTGACTTAAGAACAATTGTATACAATATAGAGGACTCAAACCTCCCATTCATATATCCATTTCGGGTGCCTAAACCTCCTGGTCACTTAGACACCCACACCAGCTAACGCGATTTCCAGTGTTAGTCTTTTAGACTTCACTTTTATGGTACGGCTACACATCCCACTTTCAAGCCCAAATTAAAACATTAATTGCATATACATAACCATTAATCCAATTACTTACCAAAAGCATCTAATTGGTATCATCATACCACCCACACTTGCAAACGTACAACATGCCATAACCACTACTAATCAACTTTGAGGATCGAACCATTGTCTAAACCACGATATTAATTAAATTCAAGGGAATCAAACCCATTTAAAAATTCAAAATAATTTATGGCCAACAAGGCTTTCATAAAACCATTTACCAACCACATACATTATTAGGCCAATGCCTTAGTTCAAAACACAATTCAATATGTGACAAGATCATTCTTATAGGAAATTTCACAGACAGGTTGAGGCATACCATTATCAAACCATTATTCAAGCCAAAAACCATTAAGTTAGGGTTAACCATGACCCCTTCGTTTAAATCACAACTCTCAAGCACACACATGTACAAAATTATTATCAAAACATGTATAATTATAATTTAAACCATGAGAAAACATTACTCAACATTATGCATTCAAACCCTCAACCATGGTTTTCAAAACCACCTTTAATGATTCATGAAAAATGCTTAAAACACATGATTTTTGTGAACTTACAATGAATGAAGAGTCACATGCCTGAGTTATGAAGATTTATAGAGGGATTGTGCTCCTTAAGCCTCTAGATAACCATCTTGAAGAAACCCTTGCCCAATCTTTCTTGAAAAGTTTTTTAGAGAGTTTAGAGAGTGTTTTAATCTTACTAAGTATAGAATAAATGCGAAATAAGTGGTATAAGATATGGGGTCTTAAGGGCTTGGAGGGGGAGAATATCCAAAATACCCTCAACTTAAAAGTTATAAAATTCCGCAGGAGGGTATGAGTTCACCCTCCAACTCGTCACCATATCATATGAGTGGTACCATTAAGTCATCACTAAAATAGAAGGTTAGACACCACATTCTATCCAAATTATGCCTCCCTTGCCCAACTCGTCACTAGACCATACGACTGGTAAGGTCTAGTCGTATCCAAGGCAGAACATCAAGGGATAGACACTGGACAACATACAATCGGACCTTACCCTCTCATAATATAACCATACAGAGTCTCTCATAACCAGGACAAAATTTATCCAACAACATACTAACCAACATAGGGCTAGGATCCCTACACTCATACCATACCATACGGCTTAAAGTGTAAGTCGTATGATAAACAAAAGTTCAAGACTCGAGAATGTTGTGAGGGCCAAAGTTTAGGGTGTTTCAGTCTCCCCCACTTAGGACCATTCATTCTCGAATGATGGGACAAGGAAGTACAAGCACGATTTGGACTCTACACATCTCTACTCCTACCTTTAACAAAGTTAGAAAACAAAGATACCAAGGAAATTAATTTTTCCTTTAACAAGGTAAGAAAACAAGGATGTTAAGATCAACATATACCTCAACCATAAATTTCCAGAATAGAGAATAGGAATGGATACTTGGACTCTATGTCCTCCTCGACTTCAAAAGTAGCTTCCTCAGACTTTTGGTTCCACCATAGAACCTTTATCGAAGCCACGTCTTTCATCCGCAACCGATGAACTTTCGATCCAAGATCCTCATTGGGACCTCCTCATAGGACAAAGATTCTAAGATGCCAATGTTCTCTAAGGGAACAACCAATGAAGGATCAACCACGTATTTCTGCAATATCGATACAAGGAATACCAGATTAATAGAACTCATGCTAGAAGGCAATTCAAACTCATATGCAACACTACCAACTCCTCTCAAAACCAAGTATAGGCCAATATATCGTGGACTGAGCTTTCCCTTCTTCCCAAGCTGCATCACAATAGACGACGAAACCCTTGGTACCTTCAGGTAAAGTCAAGACTGTAGTTGAAGTCAACCTTTCTTTTAGCTTCTCAAAGCTACCCTCACAAGCATCAAACCACAAGAACTTCACCTTCTTCTGAGTAAACTTGGTCAATGGAGCAGCAATAGAAGAAAAACTTTTCATGAACCTCCTTTAATAACCGGTTAAACCCAAGAAACACCGAATATCGGTTGGATTCGTGGGTATAGGCCACTTCTTAACCATAATAACCTTCTGAGGATCCATCATAATCCCCTCACTAGACACGACTTGACCCAGATAAGTTACGGGATTCAACCAAAATTCACATTTGGAGAACTTAGCATACAATTGCTGATTTTTTAAGGCTTGAAACACAAGACGAAGGTGATCGACATGATCCTCCTCGCTCTTAGAGTATACCAAAATATCATCAATGAAAACAATTAAGAACAAATCTAGAAACTGGTGGAAGACCCTATTCATCAAGTTTATGAAAGTCACAGAGGCATTAGTCAAGCCAAACGACATCGCCAAGAACTCAAAATGCCCATACCGGGTACAAAAAGTTGTCTTAGAGATATCCACCTCCCTAATCTTTAACTGATTATACCCGAACCAAAGATTAATCTTGGAGAAAAACTTAGCACCTTAAAGTTGATCAAATAAATCATTTATCCTCAGAAAAGGATACTTATTCTTTACTGTCACCTTATTCAGTTGTCGATAATCAATACACATACGAAGGGAACCATCCTTCTTATGTAAGAATAATACCGGTGCACCCCACGGGGATACGCTAGGATGGATGAAACTCTTGTCTAAAAGATCCTGTAGTTGCTTTTTAAGCTCCTTCAACTCAGCTGGAGTTATTCTATACAAGGGGATAGAAATTAGACAAGAGTCCAGAACAAGATCAATACCAAAATTAATCTCTCTATCAGGAGGGATACCGGGTAAGTCATCAGGGAAAACGTCAGGAAACTCATTTACCACAGGAACACAATATAAAGAAGGACCCTCTGAGTTAGAATCTTTAACCTAGACCAGATGATAGAGATACTCCTTGGAGATCAATCTCTGAGCTCTAAGATATGATATGAACCTCTCCTTAGGAGATAGGGAACTACTCTCTCAATCAATAACTGGCTTAGTAAGGAATTTAAAGATGACCATACAAGTACGACAATCAAAAAAAGCATACCCCAAATGCAACCAATCCATTCCCAGAATGACATCAAAACTAACCATGTCTAATTCAAATATATCCACCAAAGTCTCTCGACTACCAATAGATACCATACAGCACCTATAGACTCTTATACCAATTATAGAGTCACCCATTGGGGTAGACACAAAAAAAGGGCTCAAAATACACTCGGGACCAAAACCAAAATGCACAGCCACAAATAAGGTCACATAAAAAAAGACCCCAAATCAAGTAATTAGTACATATCACAGAAAAAGAGTTTTAACATACTAGTAATGACATTGGTAGATTCCTCAAAGTCCTGACGAAATACAGTGCATATAGGAGATTTCGGCCAGTGTCGATACCAGAAGAAGAAAAAGCACTATTTGGTGCAGGCTGATGGAGAGGAAACGGAACCTTATTGGCCCCAGAAGCAACCCTAGAACAAAAATCAAGCTGCATATGGACAATCTAACCATAATTAAAACATCGATTTCTTCCTTTCTCACATTGACCACAATCCTACAATGCATAATCAGCATCACCTCCCCAAGATTATTCCCGCTCTTCGTACTGGTATGTTATATCCTTCAATTGGTATGCAGCAAACTCCACACCTTTAACATCTGAAGCAAGCATTATCCTCAAGATATTTTTTATCTCATCAATAAAAGCTTGAAGATCCTCACAACCTTAATACCAGTAAAGGTGGGAGGACTCAATTGCATGAATTAGCCAACCCTAGTGGCCTCAAAATATGGAGTAATAGAAGTACCACACTCAGGCTGAGAAACTACCAACCAAGCCAGCATATAAATAGACTGACAAAGCTCAGCATTTGTCATATCAATGTAAGGAGTTTCAAGGAGGGCTAGAGGGAACTGGAGGAACTCCAGGAGGACAATCAGGAACTTGACCCCTAGACCAGTTCTGAACCCCATTAGTAGGGTATAACCCATCAAAAATGTCCCCAAATAGAACAGAGGGGTCCCCATGAGCTTCAGACATCTGGAAGGCATGATCTAAAAAAGTGAGCAAATGGGAATTAGAGGAATTCAAGATCTTAGACTCTACAGCTTGAAACAGAATAACAAGAAAGGGAAACATTCCTAAATGTCTGCCAAAGAAATAAGGTAGAAAATACTCCTTACCACGGATTGTTACAACCATTACTAATTTGTGCTCATGCCTGGGAGCATGTGACCATATACTTTATCAAAAAATTATTAATATCTCATGGGAACAGGTGGCGATTGATAAATAAATGATGTATGCATATCTATTTACCCTGAATCACCCTTATAACATGTCACAAGTATCTCAAGCCTTCTTGGACAATATATGCAAACTACATGAGATCTCAAGTTCAATTATTTTCTGTCACAACCCAAACCAGGGCCTATCCGTGATGGGTACCTCAAGTCCCATGTGGATCGGAGATCACCCCCTTCACTTAGCCTAGTCAGCTCACAACCTTAAGTGTTGGATAAATCTCAAACACATAAAAACATAATGTAAACTAAGACTAATATTTAATCATGAAATGTCTAAACCAATCATCAATAATCGGACAACCATCCATCACCGAGCCAATCCACCAAAATAACACGCCCTAGTCCACAGCAATCCAACAAAGCCTCTGTAAATCGAAAGTCAATAAAATATCTAGACATGTCCCCGGCAGTAGCCCAAAATAAAGTCTGAGACATAGAATATAAAGACCATGAAATAAAGCCTTATGGAGTATGGAAGCTCACTACTTCAATGTCAACTCATGAAATTTTAAATACCTAATCACTGCACGGGAAAAGTAGAAGTTCTGGTACCTGCATAGCGTAGGGATACAGCATCCGGAGTTGGTTAGCGATTAGAGCGCTAGCATGTAACTCTGAGATAGAGGAATAAAATATTGTCATTATACAAAATCAAGTCAAATAACCATATGCAATCACATATATACATATATTCCTTGTCGGGATAGGGAACAAAGCTTAGCATACGTTTAAAACCCTTAACTTAGGTTGTATAGCATAACCGTCATATAACAAGGTGCCTAAGGGCTATATGGGCCTAGCTCTCCCCTAGATAAAAGGGCTCCAGTGTATGTAGCCGCACAAACTAGAGAATATCCATATCCATATATGCCTTTATTGGGGACTCAAACCTCCCAGCATAATCAAGGTGATTTAAGCACCAATGTATACAATATGGGGGACTCAAACCTCCTATTCATATATCCATTTGGGGGACTCAAACCTTCCGATCACATAGAAACCCGCACCGGCTAGCACAATTTCTAGTATTTGTCTTTTGGACTTTACTTTAATGGTTCAGCTACACTTCCTGCTTTAAAGGCCAAATTAAAACATTGTACATACACAACCATTAATCCAATTACTTACCAAAGGCATCCCGTTGGTATCGTCATACCAACCCTACTTGCAAGCGTACAACATGCCATAACAACTACTAATCAACTTTGGGGCTCAAACCTATTGTCTAGACCACGATATCAATTCAATTCAACATTTAGGGACTCCAACCCATTTAGCAATTCAAATCAATTTATGGCCAACAAGGCTTTCATAAAACATTTACCAACCACTTACATTATTAAGCCAATGCCTTAGTTCAAAACATAATTTAATATGTGACAAGATCATTCTCATAGGCAATTTCACAAATAGGTTGAGGGCATACCATTATCAAACCATTATTCAAGACAAAAACCATCAAGTTAGGGTTAACCATGACCCCTTAGTTTAAATATCAACTCCCAATAACCCATATGTGCAAAACCATTATCAAAATATGTATAATCATTATTTAAACCATGAGAAAACATTACTCAACATTATACATTTCAACCCTCAACCATGGTTTTCAAAACCACCTTTAATGATTCATGAATAATGCTTAAAACACATAATTTTTGTGAACTAACAATGAAGGAAGAGTCACATGCCTGAGTTACGAAGACTCACAGAGAGATTATGGTCCTTAAGCCTCTAGATGACCACTTTAAAGAAGCCCTAAACCAATTTTTCTTGAGAAGTTTTTGAGAGAGTTTAGAGAGTGTTTTAATCTTGATATGTGTAGAATAAATGCCCAATAAGTAGTATAAAACATGGGATATTAAGGGCTTGGGGAGGAAAATATCCAAAATACACTCAGCTTAAAAGCTGTAAAATCTCGTAGGTGGGTACGAGTTCACCCTCAAACTCATCACCACATCATTGAGTGGTACCATCAAGTCGTTACCAGAATAAAAGGTTGGACACCATATACTATCCACCTTATGACTCATTTGTGCAACTCATCACTAGACCATACGACTGGTAAGGTTTAGTCGTGTCTAAAGCAGAACATCAAGGGCTAGATATTGGACAACATATGATTGGACCCTACCCTCTCATCACATAACCATATGACTCGTATGGAGTCTCTCATAGCCAGGACAGAATTTGGCCAGCAACACACTGACCAGCATACGACTAGGTTCCCTAGAGTCATCACCACACTGTACAAGTTGTGGTATGAGTTATATGATGAACAGAAAGTTCAAGACTCAAGAAATTTGCAAGGACCAAAGTTTGGGGTGTTTAATTTTCTATAGGGACTCCATATTTACAAGCATGTTTCAAAGATAATTATTCAAGGGGTTGCAGATAGATCAAAAATTGAGCATGGTGCACCATCCACAAATCGACGGGCAATATAAGAGACTTAACCAATGCATCAAAGTGTACCAACATTGTATGACTGGACATAAGCCCAAAGATTAGAGCAAATAGATATTGATGGCAGAACTTTGGTATAACACCAACTACTAATCCTCCATTAGAATGACCCATTGTAAGCCATTTTATGGATATGAACCTCCGTAACTTTTCTTTGAGCTCATCTCACCATCTAAACTAGAGGTAGTGAATCAAGAATTAACAAGAGGCAGTTGATCAACAAAATCTTGAAGTACAATTTAACTAAGGCTCAAAATTGAATGAAGCATATCACAGATTCAAAATGCTATGAGAGGAAATTTAAAGTGAAAGATATGGTCTATCTCAAGCTACGACCATACCGCTAGATATAAGTGTCGATTCAGAAGAATTTAAATCTCTCGACTAGATTTTTTGGTCCTTGTGAAGTAATTTCTAGGGTCAGAGCAGTGGCTTATGAGTTGGAGCTTCTCAAAGTTCAAGGATTCATTCAGTCTTCCATGTGTCGCAATTAAAGAAGAAAATGGGTGAAAAGGTGGTTCCATCCCAAGAACCTTCTTATTGCAAAGAAGATAGTCAAATTCTGGCAATCAGTGGTAATATTAGATAGGAAGTTGGTTAAGAAGCGGAATAAGGGAGTGACTCAAGTCATGGTGCAGTAGGTTAATTTGGCTAAAGAAGGAGAGACTTACTAAGATTATTCATTTCATCACTCTCAATTTCCCAACTTTAATCCAGAAAAGTAAAGGCTTCGGAGAGAAGAAGAATGGAATTGTCACAGTCGGGCCGCAGTGGGGCATCAAAATGGGCCTTTTAAAGTTAAAATGAGCCTTATAAAGTTAGAACAATCCCAAGTAGTAATTTCAAAATTGACCCAATAGTTAGTATTTCTAGTTAATAGATTAGTCCTTTATTTATGTTTATTTCAATTAAGTCCTTGTACGTTGGACCAATTAGAGGTGGACGCGTGTCAAATCATAAAAGTTTGCTAGTGGCTGAGCAGGGAGATTCCTCCTTAGTATTTAGGAACGATGACGTATTGTGTGAAAGCATTTAATATTGAAATTCTATCCTAATTTTGCAAATTTAATTTCTTTTTTTCCTTTCTTGTTCTTCATCCGATTGTAGTTCAACGCTATATTATATTTTAAAATGCTGGTCAAAATTCATAATTTAATCATTGAGAAATGAAAAGTGACAAGTAAAAATAGAGGGAGGATATTTTAAGAGTATTTAACAATAATATAAGTTGTTTGTATTTTTTTTGATTGGAAACTTCCCCAAGTGAAATATTTGTTGACTGTATGTTTATGCCAGCATATGCATTTGCAACATTATTACTAAACACAAATTCAATCAATTCTGAAAAAATTATATAAAATTATATTTTAAAAAAAAAATTTAAAGTATCTCATTGTACTTTCTCTATTTCAAAATATTTGTTGTACTTTATATTTCGAAACTTAATTTAACTAATTTTTAGAGTCAATTATATTAGATAATACTTTTAAATTAAAATTTAAATACTTAAAAACTTCATAAAAAGTACAATAAGTTGAAATCTTAAGTAGAATAAGTTGTAGTCTTATAGCATGTTTGACCAAACTTATTTTTTCTCAGAAGTACTTTTTTTGAAACGGAAAAGGGCCAGAAATACTCTTAAAGTATTGAAATTGGTTCAAAAATACTCCCTATTAATCTATTGGACTAGAAATATCCTTCAAGTATTGAAATTGGTTCAAAATACCCCTCCATCCACCTTTATGACTCAAAAATACCCTTGCAACTAACGTTTTTTAAAATCGTAATTAAAATTTTGAAAAAGGGTCAGAAATATCCTTCAAGTATTGAAATTGATTCAAAAATACCTCCATCTACTTTTATGGCTCAAAAATACCATTTCAACTAACAATTTTTTAAAATCATAATTAAATTTTTTATTAAATACGTGGCAACTTTCTATTGGTAAAAACTAAATTAATTAAAATGTTAAATTCAATCCGAACCCAACTCAAACTACCCGACCCAAACCGTACAATTGCCCCAACTAAAATTACCCGGTAGTATGAGTAATTTTTGCTATTAAATGAAGGAAATTCGTTGACTTAGAATCTGTCAATCTAATGTAATGAGTAATTTTTGCTATTAAATGAAGGAAATTCGTTGACTTAGAATCTGTCAATCTAATGTAATGTTGTGAAGTATTCTATCCTCTAATGATAATGTTAGTTTGATATTTCTTTATGATGTATATTTCTTTGTCTTAGCTAGCAAAACTAATTGAGATGTCTAGGTTATGCCAAGTCTTAGGCAACACTATCTTGTTACCTCCTACATTTCATTTTATATGACACATTTAGTTTTTATCAAAAAAATATAATATTCTTTTCTAAATAGTTGTCACTATCTTTATTTATAGAGAAAATACATCATTTCACCCCTGAACTTATCCGCATAACTTACTTTACACCCTAAACTACACTGGTAATTATATATCCCTTTAATAACTTTCAAGTGAATTTTATACCACCCTAAAAATATTATACCACTCTCACTACGGAGAGTGCAGTACATACGCGCTACGTCAGCACCATGTAAATAATTTTTTTAAATAATTCTTCAAATATATATATATATATATATATATAGAAAAAAAATATTTCTAACATTTCTTCTCCACCACACCCACCCTAACCCCAAACCCTTTTCCTTTCTTTTCTTGAATCTAAGATTTCCCCCCACCCCCCACCCCTAAATCCAGCTTCACTGGCTCCTCCCCCCCTCCCCCCTCCCCAACCAACCCAAAAGCCATCCCCTTTCTTTTTCTTGAATCTGAGAGAATTATCAAATATATATGAATGAAGAAAGAAAAGAAAAGATAGATGAAAATGAAAGAAAAAGGATGTTGACAAAATTGGGGTTTAATTTCTAACATGTAAAGATAAGTGAAAAAATCACATAAAATGGAGTTTCTTGTTGGAAAAGTGGACGGTCCATATGCATTGTTGGATTTGAATTAGTTGAAAATTTAATTTTTGAATTAGTAGATTGAAAGTTTGACCACTAGTTGGTGTTCTTTTAATTTCTAACTTTTTTTAACTATTATTTAAAAATTCCAATCAAATATGCCTCAATCATAAATTAGTTAGGTTTGTTGAATGAATTTGAAAAAAAAAAAAAAAAGATGAAGAATGAGAAGATATGGGGTGGTGGGGTGTGACGAAGATGAAGAAAAGAAAATTTATAAAATTTAAAAGTGGATCCCACCTTTTTTTCCACCTTTTTGGGCATCTACGCGCTAAATTTTCTGAATTTTTCCACGTCAGCTATTAGGGTGGTATAAAATTCACTTTAAAGTTACTAAGGGGGTATATAATTACCCATATAGTTTAAGGTCTAAAGTAAGCTATGCGTACAAGTTCAAAGGTGAAATTATGTATTTTCTCTTATTTATGCACATCAAATTGTCTTGCCACCACTGATAAGTGCATTCCCCATGCGACACCATTTCACGCCACAAACTTCACACCATTCACCGATCAAACTTATGATTAATTTTGTAGGGTTTGGATCGGTAGTTTTCGAATTGGGCTTAACATTTTAATTGGTTTAGTTTTAAGCAATAGAAAAATGTCACGCATTTAATAAAATTTTTAATTATGATTTTAAAAAATCGTTAGTTGCAAGGGTATTTTTTAGTCAAAGGTGGATGTAAGATATTTTTTTGAACCAATTTCAATACTTGAAGAGTATTTCTAACCCTTTTTCAAATTTTTAATTATAATTTTAAAAAAGTGTTAATTGTAAGGATATTTTTGAGTCATAAAGGTGGATGGAGGGGTATTTTGAATCAATTTCAATACTTGAAGGGTATTTTTGACCCTTTTTTGATATTTAAATGAGGTGTTGACCAAGTTTTTGAAAGGAAATAAGTGTTTCTAGAGAGTAGAAAAACAGTTTTTCATAAGTTAAAAAAAGTAAATTTTCTCTAAAAACACTTCTTTGAAAAACATTTTTGACAAAAATACACTTAAAAATACTCTTAAAAAGTTTGACCAAACACTAGTTGTCGATCGCCAAAAGTGTTTTTAAAATTTATTGTCTAAACACAAATTGCTTCTTATAAAAAAAAATACTTTTT
Source organism: Capsicum annuum (assembly GCF_002878395.1). Classification (NCBI taxonomy): domain Eukaryota; kingdom Viridiplantae; phylum Streptophyta; class Magnoliopsida; order Solanales; family Solanaceae; genus Capsicum; species Capsicum annuum. The sequence continues at coordinate 122,130,570 of NC_061120.1, forward strand.
GAAAAAATACCTCTAGAAAAAAATATTTTTCAAAATAACCTAATTTTAAAAGTTTGACCAAACAAACCATCTAAACTAGCGTCTAACTATAGATTTTTCTTAATCAATGTGTCATCTCAATATTTTCATTACTCAAATAATTAATTATTTTGAAAAATTATTTTTACTATGCATATTATTAATTATTTTTCTTAATCAATGGCATATCTCAATATTTTCATTACTCAATAATTATTTTTCATGTGCCATCTTAATTATTTTACTTGGAAAATCTATGTACAAACGGTTCCTAAATTTCAATCTAGATTTCGGGTTAGCCCAAATCATGCCCACCAGGAAAAAAAAAAAAAGAAGCAAAACGCAGCGTTTTAACCATAATCGAGCCTTTCAGTTGTTTGACGATCGCAAGGAAGAAGCCCCCATTTCATTTGCATCACCAATGGCGGCCATCTTAGCTCGCAAATCTCTATCTGCTTTACGTTCTCGTCAGTTTGTAAGTTTCCAATTCTTTCTTTACACATTCCAATCAGTCGATCCCAAATTAGTTGCGATTGACCATCTGCTGCTCATACAGTGTTATTCCTGTCCAATTGAAACCTAACTGTGTTTTTCACGAAGATTTCAATTTGTGGTGTTTGATTATCGGAGAAACTTTTTTACAAAAAACAGAAATGATGAAATGAATTCCCTCACTTATGGGCGGAACTAATTTTCTCTGCGAATATCTCAACTCACACTCCATACCACTTGCTCTAACCAATACTTTAACATTATTATCTATATATATTTCTGTTAAAAGTTTCATCAAAATCTTCAATGCATATCACATTCCAATAGTTGGACAATTTTGTCAATCTACCAACAACAGGTACCTGTAACTCTGGATATGACGGATGGAAGGAAATGACCCAGTGTTTTTGCCTCTGTTGGGATTTGAACCCGAGGTTCTCAGTTCACTTCATGACCACTTGGTCACACCCTTGGTGCTACCAAGCACACTCTTCAATGCACACGCTCCTCAAGACGGCTTGATGTTAACAGCCCTAACTTCTATATCTTTGGTGCTTTTGTATGTGGATAAAGTAAGAGGGTGATAGTAGGTTGACTGCGTGAAAATACACTCAAAAGATTTATGCATTCTCCATAAATAATAGTTTCAGTAAGAATATGTGCATCTGACCGTTTCATTGTCCTTGCGTGCTTTAAAAAAATCCTCGCTTGCTCATGGAGCTCTTCAGAAGTCAGAACTCTTTTTTTATTATTAATGTTAAGACTTACCTGCACAGTATTGGAAGGAATTAGGTTTGAATAGGGGTAGTGGATATAGATGATTCATATAGTGGAATGCAACTAGTTTGAGTTAAGAGGAAGCTGATTGACTGGTACAAGAAATGCACATGGTGGCTAAGTGATGACACATCAGCAATTAGTTGGTTAGGATTAGTTGAAAGTTGTTGAGACCAACTTTGACGGGAAAGTTAGTTAGTGACAGTTAGAATCAGGTCTGTTGTGATCTCAATTCCTTTATAAGGCTTGTATGATGTTTCAGTGATATTCATTCAGAAATAAATATCATTTTAGCTTAATTGCTCTTCACTTTCTACTTCATCTCTTCTCTCTCTCACCAATTAGTCAAATTGCTCGAGTTCTTCCATTGAACTCCTGTATTTGGCATAGAGTTTCTCAAATCCAAAGTAATTCCTGAAATTTTTTTATCATTGACTGATTGAAATGTACCTGCATGACACTCGATTGTATGAATGTCAGCTTTCACTGTAATCCGCCGTATCCTTAGCTTATGCTTTAGGGGAGAACCTCCTTGTCTTGTAAAATTAGTGTTTGCTTTTGATACTGTGCGATTGAACAGTAAGGGATGCAAACAGTGCTCGGCATTTTGCATACTGTTGTTTTTCAGATCGGAGTTCCTTCAAGGCACATTTTCATTATTCTGGAATTATTTCTGAAAAATAGGATAAAGAATTGTCTTTTGCTGCATTTCCCTTTTTTCTGCCCTTACAAGATGCAGACCGTGATAAGATATTTTGGCTAGCCTCATATTTGAATAAGCTTAAATGCGTCAGGAGGAAAAGAGGTTTTCTTGGGGGGGGTAGGGGTATGAAACAGAAAAGGCAAGAAGATAATGGATAGCTATTATTACTGACTTCTACTCATGATTGACGCCATTAAGATATGCTCTGTCTGTTTGAGAAACTTTGGTGGAAAGGAGAGGGGTGAACCGGTACTTGGCTACTTTAGGCTTTGTCTGTATATTACAACACAAACCTGTATGCATATGTGTTTATCAAACGTGTCAAAGGACTCAAATCTAAGTGGTTTGATCTTTTCTTCTTTGTTTAGGAAATACAGGTTTTGGCAGGACAGGCATTGCAAGGGACTAATGGCCACAGTGGAACTCTGCTTGGTACCCGATCATTTGCTACCAAGCATTCGTTTTCTACTGACAAAGGTCTGTGCTAGACTCTCCGGTCCTCCGCTCAATCCCCCAAAGTCAAAAGGCCCCTTTTTACTTTGTATATCTCAAACATAAAAAGCACCTATATTGCTGACATAGCCTAGAATAAGTTGTATTAGGCCTATTAGCTACTGTGAATGCCCAGAGGTGCGTGATTTTTGACCTCCTAGCAATGTGCTATGTCGTATATGATCTCTACAATCAGATAACAAGAAGTACGCATGTCCACATTAACTATCTATAGTGATTGAGGACCAAATGAAATTGGTTTTACTGGTTTCATGATACCGTATGGTGGCCTATTCCAGATGTAGAATGTTGCAAATGGAAACTACTTGGATTAGAGTTGATGGGCTTTATCAGTTGGCAAGCTGGTTCTTGGAATCTAATTACTAGGTTCTTGTAGAATAAATGATCTAGTTAATTTTCTCATGCATCAGATGATGAAGAAAGAGAGCAGCTTGCAAAGGAGCTATCAAAAGATTGGAATTCAGGTAAAAGCCTTTTCAAAGATTTCTACTTGGCATTGCATTTTGGTTTCTCTGCATTGCTGAATGTTGTCAAATAAATGCAGTTTTTGAGCGAAGCTTCAATACACTATTTTTGACTGAAATGGTTCGAGGTCTAATGTTGACGCTCAAGTACTTCTTTGAGAAGAAAGTAACGGTAAGTCTCTTGCTGCTTCAACTTTTTATATCTCTGTCTTTTTTTTCTTCCATCAGCCATCTACTGATTCTGTGCTCCACCTAATTAAAACATGGTTGCACTTTACATTTTATGGTGTCTTTCCATCAATTGAGCAGAAAATCGAGTAATCATTTTCACTTTACAGATTAACTATCCATTTGAGAAGGGCCCTTTAAGTCCTCGTTTTCGTGGAGAACATGCTCTTCGACGTTATCCAACTGGAGAAGAAAGATGCATTGCGTGTAAACTTTGTGAAGCTGTAAGTGCTAGTTTGAAACGACTAATATCAGCTGTAATAGTGATATACATTTTCCAGAGGGGCTTTGCCGCTTTGGTCTAGCGGTAAAGGAAGTACAACATGGAATGTGTGGTATGCACATGTCCTTGTGTTTAAACCCATCTGGTGCATAAGTGGGAGGAGGGTAGAGTGATGGGCCTATCCTTTCCCAAGTGTCAAACCTATGCACCAACAGGCCGGGTTAGCTAACCCTCAGGGGAATTCTCATTTATAAAAAATACAATAAAACAAGAGTGATAAATTTTATTTTTTGCATCCTGCTTACATTGATAGCCGTTGGTTACCCTCATGAAAGTCATGGTTTATGCTATTTAAATGCATGCAATATGCATGGTTACTATCATGTTAAGGTGAGACTTTTCTAAGGTAGAATATGAAAGTTGGTCTTTTATTTTTGAGATTGATATTAACTGTTTGTATCTTAGGTAACTGCTATTTTAGTCTTCTAGGGAGTGTATGCACTTAAGTTTACAAGTTTCAATATATTTGTTGCCATGGAACTTTTATTCTTCTAACTGCCCCACGAAAAAAGGGTGTATCAAACTAGAGGTTAAGTAAAGTTAAAACGGCCTAGTACTTTGGTCTAGTGGGAAGATCGCAACATGTGATTTGTGAATTAGCGCACATCATGGTTTGGATCCAGCCATAGGAGAAAACATGGTGTTTAAGTGGATAAGGGTAGAGGGGTAGGCCTAATATCCACCGAGTTTCGAAACATGCACTACTTCCGACCCTTGGAATTTCTCAATTAATTAAAAGTAAGTTCAAATGCCCAAAGATGATGTGATAAAATGTAGTTAGTTTGTCGCATCAACCTTGAAATATCTCTTTTCCAGATCAATTATCCTGATCAGTTAGTGTGGTGATTAAAGGGGAGAGTTGACAATGTATGCCTTAATTCTCAAGGTTGCGAAAGCTGTGACTATTACAACATTCTCGTCTGGGTAGAGAATGCAGTTTATAGAGCAGCTCCAAGAAGTGTAAAAGCAAACAATCACGTAAATTTATTTTATACAATGGTCACTAGTATGGTCAATGTTTAAACTTCCTTAGTGGGCGTTGTAACAACCCAAAGTAGAAAGAAAGAGCTTCCATGTACCAGAGATCTTTTATCCTTTCTTCAAAAGGTTGTGTCCACTACTATGAACCATGATGGTATGGTACTAGCCTACTTTAATTCTATATGGTATGATGTGTCTTAAGTACTGAAACAAATAAAATTTGAATTTTTAACAGATTTGTCCTGCCCAAGCTATCACTATCGAGGCTGAGGAGCGAGAGGATGGGAGTCGTCGTACAACTAGGTTAATAGTGGTGGTTTTTCCAATATCATAGTTCATACTAGCTATTAGATATCCATCACCCATGCTTATCTGCAGATTGAATTTTACAGGTATGATATTGACATGACAAAATGCATTTACTGTGGATTCTGCCAAGAAGCCTGCCCTGTAGATGCAATTGTTGAAGGGCCCAACTTTGAATTTGCAACGGAAACTCATGAGGTTTGTAGTAATAATTAAATTGATTATGCATCTCAGTTAAGGTTGAGATAAATAAATAATTTATATCCTAAAGCGTGGAAATGTGGAGAATAACTACACCGGCTTGACTAACATATTGCTTAATACATTAGGAACTTCTTTACGACAAGGAGAAGCTTCTTGAGAATGGTGACCGATGGGAAACTGAGATTGCAGAGAATCTAAAATCTGAAAGCCTCTACCGCTGAGTGTTTTTGGTTAATTTTTTGAGTTGAGATACAATGAAACTTTCTAGCTTCTGAGGAATTAATAAAATAAAGGGATCTACTGAAGGATGTTGTTTCTGTTGCCTTCCCATTTTTGAGATGGCTCTATTTAGTACACACACTTTGATTGGTGAAAATATAGAGCATCGTATTGTATTAGATGACATTTTGTGAACGTAATGTTCTCGTTCATTCAGGTTGCTTCATCATTAAAATTAAACATGGTGTCTCCTTTAGTCTCAAGGAATTGGTGTTTATTGTATGAGACGTGTTAAGTTTTCGCGACCTCAATTTTATCACTTGAGCAATGTCTCATCAGCGATATTAGTAAATTTTAGACAGCATTCCTTTTATTTTTTGGTATGGACTACAAACATTTCATCCTCAGATCCTACTTTGTAGGACCATTTTGTAGGAATACACCGGGTATGTTGTTGCATACCTTTTATTTTGATTTTGCAATCGTGTTTACTCAAAATTATAAGAAAATTTTCTGGTAATAGCTTGACATTCGCACTACCTTCTGTACACCATGAAGTGTTTCCTTAATTTACATTTACAAGTTCTTTAAATGAAAGGTTATTCGTTATGTTTTATAATCCAAATGCAGTTACTCTCTGTAAAGCTAATAATTCATCAATCCATTTTTATTTGTCTATTTTCTAAAATAGATGTTCACATCTTTACTTGTTCAGTTTAGAAAATGGAGAAATAATTTATCACTTATACTGTAATTTAATCTTATTATTAATTGGTCATTTTCCATTATATTTCATTCTCTTTATTGTTCCTTAAGCAAATGTGTCAACTCAATACTGAACAATTAAAAGTGTGCAGATGAGTACTAAATTTAATCATCTGGGGACAAACTATTTCTAGATACACTATTATCCACCGGAAATAATTCAACAAGAGGTGTGTAATTTAAACTACAATATTTGCAATTTTCACTACTATATTTTTTTATATAGAGAAAGATGAGCAAGTGGAACGATTAAGGGCATCATGGTCATTTCAAAAAAATTGTGCATTGCATGCTTATTCTTTAACCTGCAATGCTTGACCACAAATTCTTAATGACAAAAAAATCGAGCATTTTTTTCTAATTGTCAATTTGGTTCTAAATGATATGACAACTCATATGGGTCAAGTATTTCTCCAATGCTAGAAATTACATGGGATGACCTCAATAGTGGGTAGTTTTGAATTTTTGATTTCCATAAGAAAAATTTTTAACGATAGCCTTTTTTTTATGTATAGTACAAGTATATTTTTATCCCTCTATACCTCAAATATTTTTAAATTTTTCATTCTCATTTATTTCTCAACTTCTATTTTTATTTTTTTTCTTAACTTTTTTTTTTTTCTTGGTTTAATTCATTTATCTCATTTTCTTTTACTTTTTTTCCTTTTTTCCCTCAAACATTATTTATTTCTTCATTTCTCTCTTTTTTTTTAATTCATTGGTCTCAAGCTTTATTTTTTTTATGTGTGTTTTATCATCTCTCATTTTTTCTTTTTCATTTTTCTCAAACTTTATTTTTATTTTTTTCTCATGTTTGTTTTTCTCAATTTTGTTTCTTTTTTTTTGGTTATTTATTCTTCTCTTTTTTTGTAACCTTTATTTTTTCTTGTCGTTTCTTTTTCTTTTTTTCTCAATTTTTTTTTATTCTCTATTTTATTTGTTCTCTTTTTTCTTTTTTCTCAACTTCTATTATATTTTTCTAATAAATAAAAGTTGAATAATTCACAAAGGAATCTTCTTTTTTGACATCAAAGCAAATTTAAGGGTATGGTTTGTTATTAGAAAGTTCTTTGGGATAAGTTTTGTCTCTAAGGCAAAAATTATAGAACAACTCATCAATCAAGAAACAATATGATGGTGTCAAGTCTTGCTTGTGAAGCATAAATTCTTGATCTTTGAGTTAAGTCTTGCTTCTAAGGCAAGATTTATAGAACATCTCATAAATCAATAAATAATATGGTAGTGTCAACACTTGTCCATTTGGCATAACTTGTTCTTTTGGGAGGTTCTTGGGCTAAGTCTTTTCTTAGAGGCAAGACTAATAGAGCATCATATAAATCAAGACACAATATGATAGTGTCAACTCTTGTCCATGGGGCATAACTTGTCGACTAAATCTTGTCTCTAAGGCAAGAGTTATAGAATATCTTATAAATTAAGATACAATGTGATAGTGTCAACTCTTGCCCATGGGGCATATCTTGATGTTTAAAAGTCTTTGGACTAATTCGTGCCTGTTATAGAACATCTCATAAATCAAGACATAATACAGTAGTGTCAACTCTTACCTATGAGGCATAACTTGTTGTTTGAAAGTTCTTGATTTATAAAATATCTCATAAATCAAGACATAATGTGATAATGTCAAATCTTACCCATGAAGCGTAACTTGTTGATTAAAAGTCCTTGAGCTAAGTCTTGCCTCTAAGGCAAGAGCTATAGAACATCTCATAAATCGAAATATAATGTGATAGTGTCAACTCTTATCCATGGGACGTAACTTATTGTTTGAAAGTCCTTGGGTTCAGTCTTACCTCTAAGACAAAAGTTATAGAATATGTCATAAATTAAAACATAATGTGACAATGCCAACTATTGCCCTTAGGGAACAACTTGCCACTTCAAAGCCCTAAGTTTATGTCTTGCCTCTAAAGAAAGAGTTATAAGGCATCTCATAAATCAATACACAATGTAGTAGTGTCAACACTTACCCATGGGGCATAACTTATTTTTTGATGGTCCTTGAGCTAAGTCGTACCTCTAAGACAAGAGTTATAGAGCATTTCATAAGTAAAAAACACAATGTGTTAGTGTTGACTCTTGCTCAATGTACGTAACTTGTTTGAAAATTCTTGGGATAATTCGTGCCCCTAAGGCAAGAGTAGTAGAACATCTCATAAATGAAGCCATAACGTGGTAGTTTCAACTCTTTCCCGTAAGACATAATTTGTTGTTGAAAGTCCATGAGTTAAGTCTTGCCTCTAAGGCAAGAGTTGTCGAACATCCCATAAATGAAGACATAATGATAACGTGGTAATGTCAACTCTTGTCTGTGGGGCATAATTTGTTGTTTGAAAGTCTTTGAGCTAAATCTTGCCTCTAAGGCAAGAATTGTAGAACATCTCATAAATGAAAATGCAATGTGGTAGAGACAACTCTTACCCGTGAGGCATAATTTATTATTTAAAAGTCCTTGAGTACCTCTAAGGTAAGAGCTATAGAACATCTCATAAATCAAAACACAATGTAACAGTGTCAACTGTTGCCCATAAAAAGTAATTTCTTGTTTAAAAGTTATAAGTCTTGCCTCTACAATGTGGCAGTGTCAACTCTTGCTTTGAGGCGTAACTTAATTGAAAGAAATCGAAGAAAAGAAAAAAATAATTATAATTACGAAAAAAAGAAGAAAATGAAGAAAAATATTTTTCAAAAAAAAAACAAAGAAAATAAAAATAAATAAAGAAATTATAGAAGCTAAGGGGAGAAAAGAAGAAAAAAATAAAGGTTGAAAAAAAATAAAAATAAAAATTGAGAAAAATATAAAAGAAAAAAATAAAAATCAAAGAAAAATAAAAAGGAGAAAAAATTTAAAAA